>NW_011495054.1:4503570-4513514 GCF_000754665.1 Bison bison bison
GGGGGGGGGGGGTCTGGCAAGAGAGGCTCAGATGCACCCTCCAGGCTCCAGCCAGCCCTGACCCCCTCCTTAACCACAGCTACCCCTCAAAGCTAAGCACCCTCCTGCCATCACCTAACTGCCTGTCTCCATTCTGTGCCAACCCCAAATAACCCCCTATAAGGGCCCAGCCCAAAGCCACCTCCTCCAGGAAGCCTCCCAGCCTGCCCTGGCCCACTGTGGACCGCTCCCTGTTCTGAGTTCTGTTACTGGCTATGCTGCTGGCTCAGGGCACTGGTCTCGTGTGGCTGACTTCTCCCCACTGGCACTGTCACTTTCTGTAACCACGGAGTACAACACTGGGTCCCCATGGGGCCTTGGCCTGGGCTGAACATACACCAGGCACTTAGCAAGCATCTGTAAGACAGATGGACAAAAGGACAGATGGATGGACGGGCAGGACTGATAGACAGATGGTGGCTGCTGAAGTAAACAAGAGGACGGAAAGAAAGGCAATCATCTATATGGACAGGAGAGTGGAGAGAAGGACAGATGCTCAGGCAGGTGCTGAAGTAGATGCACAGGACAGGATGGATTCATTCCCTCATCTGTCAATACGCAACAAACCTTCACTTATAAAGCGCCGACAATGCGCCAGCCCCTGTGCTAGGTACTAGGGCCCGCACAGCGGCCTTGTCCCTTGCCTTGTCTTCATGGGGCCTGAGTCCGGTTGGAGACAGGCACTGAATGCCCTGTAAGAGTGCTACCAGGAAGGGCAGAGAGGGCAGGCGGCCGTGAGGAGTGGTGGTGGGGGCCGGATGGAGGGGGAGGAAGAAGAGCGTTCCAGGCAGAAGGAACAGCACTTTCTAAAGCCCCGAGGCAAGAGGTAACACATCTTCCTCAAGGAACTGGGAGGAGGCCAGAGGCCGGAGCACAGATCAAGGTCAACAGGCTGGGGAGGGAGAGGGTGCCGGGGGCTTCTGAGGCCACATTATGGGCTGCGGCATCACCCTGGAACAAGAGGGCAGCCCCCGGTGAGATTTACGAAGAGCCGAGACAGAGCAGAGGGGATGGACCAACAGATGGACAGACGGATGAGCGCCAAGACTCTGATCAGAAAGATGAGGAATGAAGCAGGGAAGGTGGTCAGTCAGCAAGACGGCTAGACAGGTAGAAGGGAGGGCAGATGGACAGACAGGTAGATGATGAGCCACGACAGGTAACCAAACAGGATATAGCAACAAGGTGGGTGGACAGAAGATCTTGACGACAGGGCTAAGATGGGCAGGTAGGTGACAGATGGATGAATAAGAGGAGAGTGAAAGATGGACAGGCTGTGGAGGGTGGACAAATGAGCTGATAAACAAGATGCACGGATGGGTAAATGGATGGACAGATGGAAGAATGGGCAGGTGGATGGAGAGATGGATGGAAGAATGGGCGGGTGGATGGAGAGATGGATGGATGGGTGGGTGGGTAGAGAGATGGATGGAAGAATGGGCGGGTGGATGGAGAGATGGATGGATGGGTCGGTGGAGAGATGGATGTATAGGAGGGAGAAAGGGAAGGGTGGACATGGAGGGAGGGAAGAGTGGACAGATGTGAGAATGGACAGGCAGGCAGATGGGTAGGCAGATGGGTGGATGGGTGAGGGAGGGAGGAAGAAAGGGCTGGCTGATAGGAGTGGGAGACAGGTTGGCCAGTGGAACAGGGGCAGCTGCAGTGGCAGCAGGTCCCTGAAACTGACCCAACCTGCCACCCCAGCCCCCCCTGGTGCCACCTGGTGCCAGCTGCGCCCACCTGGTGCCAGTAAGCAGAGCCATTGTTCAGCTCCATCTCTTTCTGCATCCACTCCAGGTTGGCCTCTAGGAAGTTCTTGAGCCTCTCACAGTAACCGACTTCATACTCGAAGGGGCCGCAGTAATTCACCACCGTGTTCATCCAGTACATGTAGATGAGCTGGGGGCAGGGGGGGAGTGAGGTGGGTGAGGGCAGGGGTGGGGCAGCAGGGCTGCTCTCTTCCCCGAGGACCCCCTGACCCCCGACTCGGGCTCAGAGCCCCCACTCCCATCCAGGTCTCCAGAGTCCAAGGAGCGCTGGTGGGGACACCCCTGCACCTTTGCCCACGCCGGCTTCTGTCCCCCAGGGCCCTCCTCACCTAGCCACTCTTACTCCCTCCCAACAGGGCCCAATGCCCCTGGCCGCCTCCCGCTTCTGAACGCCTTCAGCATTCACCGTCTGTCCTAGATGACGCCTCCTTTGCTACTGGGGACCCCCGCCCTCACCCCACCCTCACCGCAATCTATACATGTGGTCGGTCAGTCAGTGACCAATTTCGTAGAGTACCTACTATGTCCTGCCTCAAGCACTGAGGACACCGCCGTGAACTTGGCAAGAGAATCTCATGCCGGTTCTCCCCGCCCCCCGCTGTCACATGAACTAGCCTGGACCGGGCTGGAGGGTCAAAGACCACAAGACCCCGGTCGCCTCCACCACCCCAGCTGATCCACCTCCCTTGGGGGCCAGTGTGCAAGATTGGGAGATAACATGGGCAAAGCGCCTGGCACGTGTGTCTGGGGTTCCTCACGTGAGAACCACATTGGGCCTTGCCTTCGTGTTCCTGGCTCAGGCTATGAGGACCATGAGAGGTGGAATCGTGCCTCATTTACCACTGGGCACCCCAAACCATGAGGGCCTGACCCAGTGTCTGACCTCTCCCCAGACATTGAGGTCCCACGAGGGCACCTCAACTGCAACTGGGGGTCAGAAAGAGGAGAGGGAGTTTACAGACGGCTGTCGGCCGTACCCCGTCTCCTTGATGCGCTCTGTCCCCCTCACCACTATGCGTCTCAGACCCACCACGCTGGCGTTCATTTTCACGGCTCTATCATCCTGCACTGTGTTTGGTACCGCAAGCCAGTTGCCCGGGGGCTACCTGCTGGTGGCATTTGAGTGTTCCCACCTCAGAGGCTGCTCTGAACCCCTCGCACGCATCCTCGGGTCATCTCTAGGGTACACGCCTGAGGAGCGGGGCCACTGGGTCCTCAGGTATGTGTGCGTTCAACTCTACAGGCTAACACCGACTTATCATCCAGCAGGGGTGTCACATCCCCATGCACCCTGTGGGAGCACGGCTGGCACACCATAGCCTCACCCATTCCCCATGCCTTCTGAAAGGTGTGACTACCACTTTTAAACAGCCCCAAAGCAGTTAAAGCAACACAAAAGCTTGTTTACGGTTTCATCAGATGTAGTAAAACCAATTTAACCCAAGGAAGGGAGTGGAAATAACTCGGTCCACTCACTGATGAATGGATAAACAAAACTGTCTATCCCTAAGATGCGATATTATTCGGCCATAAAAAGGAATAAAGTTCTAACACACGCTAAAATGTGCAGGAACCTTGAAAACAAGTGAAAGAAGCCAGTTGCACAAGGCCACATATTGTATGATTTCTTTCATAGGAATTGTCCAGAATAAGCCAATCCGTAGAGAGAGAAAGTAGATTAGTGGCTGCCAGGGGCTGGGTGGAGGGGTGGAAAGGGAGGTGACTGCTAACGGGTATGGGGTTTCTTCCTGGGGTGGTGAGAATGTTCTGGAATTAAGATAGTGGTGGTGGTCGTGTAACCTTACGAATATAGTAAAAACCACTGGAGTGTACACATTTTAAAATGGTGAATTTTATGGCATGGGAATTCTATCTCAATAAAAATGAATGAATGAATGAAAGGGAATGGGAACGGCAGCCACCCCTTGTAGTTTGGTGTGTGTCTCTGGGCTGGGGAGGCAGGGAATGGTGCTGAGAAGGGGGTTTCAATTAATATTAGTAACATTCCAGGGTTTAGTTGGGGCATTTATTTTATTATTAAGCTTTGTAACTTGGAAATGCGTGTTGGGGGCCAGCGTGAGGCACTCCGCCCGTGGCAAAGGTCATGAGGAAGGAGGCTCGGCATACGCAAAGGCAGGATCGAGCCTCAGGAGTCCCCCTGGAAATCCTCGAGCATCTACCCCCATAACCAGAGCCTGCCTACTTTACTACTTTGTGCTCTCACCTACACCTCTGACTTTATGGGGGGCTGTCCCCCACCACCTCTTTCGGAGAAGGAGTTAACTTAGAGCTCCAGTTAATAATAATTCCTGGGCGTGACAAGAGTGTTTTAACCTACAAACTCCTCTGAAGGTTCTCTAGCCTGCCTGACAGGCTTGTCCGGCCACATGTGATTGCTCACAGCCTCCCAACCGTGAGAGGCAAGAGATGCTTTAAACCTTCTAAAAACAGGTTCCTTAGAAAAGTTAGAAAACCATTAGTATAAGTATAGTGGGCTGATTAGAAATTGTATTGGTGAAGGGTTTTTCATTTGTTGAGCCAATGTTCGCTGCTAAGTCTCCACATCCCCTGCCCTTATACACATTAATGAATATATAGAAGAAATAAGTATTAACCTTTGATATTAGTCACGTTGGACCTTAGGCTAAGTAAATTCTTTTCTTAATTAAAACCCACTACACCCTCACCCTATAGGAATGTAACTTTATCTGGTACCTTCGGAAGGTGGCGTCTGTTTCAAAAATTATCACCCCTGGAGAAATAAGTGTTCTGGTTGACTGACCGCTGTCACAAGGAGAGGGTCATAAATTGTCAGCAGGCCCCCTGGCCAGAAGATGATGTAACACCCCTAAGACCTCTGTATACGTTTGTATGAAGTACCTGACTTTGATAAAAGTCAGGACTGCTGACCCCGTGTGACTTTTGCATAACATCTCAATGTATAAAAGTAGACCATGGAAAATAAAGAATTGGGATCAGTTCCTCGAAAGACTGGTCTCCCCATGTCTCTCTCTCTCAAACTCTGGCTGAGTCTCCATCTGGAGCGTGGAACCCGCCATGCTTACTAATTATGCCTGGGCTTCTAAGATCCGACCGGGGAGGCCTCGGTGTCTCCTCTCCTTTGTGAGAACGGAAGGACGCCTGCGGCCTACGTAAGTGGTGCAAGCTTCTTGTCTTGAAGTTTTATTGGTCTCCCGCGTAAACCAAGCTACTCAGCCTCTTTTCTCCACTGAATTTTCCTACTGAGCCATCCTCATTCTATTACTCTTTACATCTCTAATTAATATCTAATTGAAGCTATTGTATTCTGATCCTCGCCGACGCTGTCCCCGCTTCGAACTCCCTGGAACAGCCGGGGCTGGACCCCGGCAAACGCGTTATATGTTTTCACATGCATCAGAGAGTACCCAGGGTAAATGTTCAGCAAAAACAGGTGAGCCTTTTCTTCCCAACTGGATGGAAGGTTGGGGGTGGGGGAGAGCCCCCTACGCACATCTCAGACCCCTCCGAAGCTCTCTAGGGAACACACTTGCTGGGTGGGCGGAGTCCCGGGTTCCCCGACTGACCAGGCCCTCACCTCCTCGGACACAGCAGCCTCCACCACGCCCGCGGCGTAGGCCTGCAGACTGTCGTTGAAGCGGCCGTTCGTGTGCAGCTCCAGAAAGGCCCACCTGCAGAGGCAGAGAGGGGGACACCTGGTCAGCGAGGGGGCGAGCGTGAAACAGGTGCTCAGCTCGGCTTGCGCCTATCTGCAGCTTTAAACCACAGAAAACAACTCAGTGACGAACTGCCATTCACATGGATGTCTGTCGGTCTGCCTCCGTGCACATTTCAGGCTGATGCCTAAAAGCGCAACTGCTGGGTCAAAGGATACATGGATTTTTATTCTTAACAGATGCTTACAAACAGAGCTGAACTAACCCTTACTCCCCGCCCTGCCCCCATAATACAGCTACTCCCTAGTGAGGGTTTCCTCTGTGCCAGGCACTGTTCTAGTCATTTCCATATCTTTTTTTTTTTTATTTTTACAATTCATTCATTTATTTATTCTTGGCATCACTGGGTCTCGTTGCTGTGGTGGGCTTTCTCTAGTTGCAGCATATGGACGTCTCATTTGGTGAAATTCTCTCTATACATATTAGCCCTGGCTTGTCACTGATATGGAAAATGCCTGTATTTTAACAGGTTTTTCCTTTTTTTTTTGCCATGGAGTGGTTTTCAGCTTTGTCCTATCTTTCCTTTATGGTTCTGGATTTCATCCTTGCTCCAAGGACAGAGAAATATTCACCCAGGTGACTTCTGTAACTAAGGAAAACATTTGTGAAGGTAATTTCTTTTAAGAAAATGAGGGCGACAGAAGACACCGGTGAAACCTTGAAGAGGTTACATGACAGGAGAGCCAGGCTGAGCCAGGGCTGTCCCATGGAGAGTTGGCTACAAACCCACCAAAGAGCTCCAGGACAAGAACAGCTCTGCCCTAGAGAATATACAGCAGAGATAAGGACTATCGAACGCTCACACCCCAAAGTTTCGCCAATTGAGGTTTTGTGAGCACCTATGGGAGCCGGACACAAAGGGCATACAAGAATGAATGCAACTGCTGTGACAAGAAAAGGATACCCTGAGGAGGTACGCTCCTGCTGCTACTGAGTAAAATCTAGGAAGGCTTCTCAGAAGAGGTGATAGCTGCTCTGGGTTCTAAAGTTTAAGTAGGAGCTTGCAGGAAGAAGGGGGTCAGAGGGAGGAGAGGGAAAGTAAAAGAAAGAAGGGCAAGCTCTGAAAGTTCCAAAGCAAGGAAATTGAGCCACAAGATAAAAAGGAGCTGTGGGGACGTGTTATGGGGCCCCGACAGTGGACAACAACTCCCAGTGCTAGGCACATCACATGTTTACTTCTCTCTCTAAGTTCTTCCAACATGTACAGATGTGGGACCCGAGGCTCAGAGAGGTGAAGCCACTTGCCCGAAGTCACACAGCAAGTAAGTGAAGGAGCTGAGACTAGCACTGCAGAGCATGTGCTCTGAGCCTCTAACTTAACTGAGTTTTGTGGGCAACCGTTTAGTCCTTAAAGGTGAAGGGGTTAGTTCTTACCAAAGGAATACGAGAGCCATGGACTTCCAGGTAATGACTCACACAGAATCACAGATAAGGACAGGAAAACGCAAGAGCCTAGAATAAAGGTCTTAAATTTTAAGGAAAGCAGAAGACAAAGAGAGCCTGGGCTCTCTCAGACTGACTTTGAATCCCCAGGTCTGTCTGTTACTGACTGTGTACCTTTGGGCAAATTGCCCTCTCTGGGCCTCAGTTTTCTCATCTACAAAATGGGCAGGGTGACTCCCACTTCAGAGGGTTGCCATGGCAGGTGCCAGAAGAGGACTCACGTTTTACAGCCACTAAATACATGTCTTACCACGAATCTGAGAGGGGAGGTTTGGAGTGATCCAGTAGATTTGGTGGATTTCAAACAGGGCTCAGTATGTACACTCACTTAAAAAAAAAAAAAAAATCACAAGGAATCAAGAGAGAATGTATACAAATTACCTAAAACCAAAAAAGAAGCTGTTCAGATGCTAAGCCTTGGTGATAACTGAAAGGTCAGTGGCCTTCCTCCAGACAGCCCTCCTTAAAAGCTCTCTGGCGGGGAGCAGGCTCAGTTAGGGCCATGGTGCTGAGTCCATGGACTCAGGCAGTGGCTGAGAACTCACCCTGCGACCCGGACTCTCACAGCCCTTATGGAGCCGTAGGAGGGTCCTTGTTCACAGCAACCTTTTTTTTTCCTGGCTGTACTGCTTGGCTTGCAGGATCTTAGTTCCCCAATCAGGGATAGAACCCGTGCCCCCTGCAGTAGAAGCTCAGAGTCTTAATCACTGGACCGCCAGGGAAATCCCTGGCATTTCTGAGTAGAGCTGGAGAAACCTGGACCCTCTCGAAATATCTGGTGTTAGGGGCCTAACACAATAACCTACACATAGACACTGTGGGCGTAGAGAACCTCATGGCAGGCTGCCATGGGTAAGGAGGTGTCAGACATTAGGTTTTTTCTTTTTTTCCTCCAAAAAATAAAAAACAGGATTAGAGAAGGACAAATGGTAGATTCAGGATTGCCTCACGTTCAAAAGCATTACACACACACAGAGACACACACCAGTACACATACACATGTATATATATATATATGTTTAGGCCTGTTAGGCACAGAAAATTCTGGAAGAAAGAACTACAGTGGCTTTATATATGAAAAGAAAGAATGGGGGCACGGTTTATCTTCCACATCCCATCTTACCTTTCTAAACTGCTAGAATTTTTTTTACCATCAATAGTTAAGTGTGTGCTCAGTCATGTCCGACTTTTTGCAACCCCATGGACTCTAGTCCACCAGACACCTCTCTCCATAGGATTTTACAGGCAATACTGGAGTGGGTTGCCATTTCCTTCTCCAGGGGATCTTCCTAACCCATGGATCAAACCCACATCTCTTGTATCTCCTGCATTGGCAGGTGGATTCCTTACAACTAGCGCTACCTGGGAAGCCCAGAACAATTAAGTACTATTAACTATTAACCTAATAATTAAGTACAAAAATATAAAAGAATGCAGCGTGACTCTTTCAAGCTGGATGAAAAGGAAAAGAATGAGTGGACAGGAATAATCCACTCCGAGCCAGGCCACGGTACTGTAAATAAGGAATGAGTCAAGACAGTGCCCTGTTCAAGACAGTGCCTCCTGCTTTCCTCCCTGGGCTGCCTTATTCCAAAGGGCAACCGGGGTGATTCCATTTGGATGGTGAAGTTTATTTACTTCACCGGAGTCCCCAAAAATCTGGTCAGGTGGGTTTCAGCCTATCTTTCCAGAACATCTTGGAAAGACCTTGGAAAGGATTTCAGTGCTGAAGCCCCTGCGGCTGCTCTCTGAGGATCCTTCTGTTGCTTCAGGCCCTAAGCCCTTATCAAATGATTCTTTTCCAGAACCTTGCAAGGCTGTCACCATTCTCATCACGAAAGTCAGTCAGCAGCTGCTGATCACCTGTAGTAAGTGTCCGGACAGAGATCTGAACCTAGATCTCTCTGATGTTAAACCTGAAACCTTGCTGCAAACCAAACCTTCGTACTTTTTCAGCCTCAGTTTTCTCATCTGTAAAATGGGAAGGTTTTGGACATCAGCAAATGACTTCTGGAATCCCTCACTGCCATGCTGGCTGACAAGTTTGAGATAGTATCCCAGTTCCTGGACAAAAAAACAACAACAATAACAACAAAAAACAAACTACTAAGAAGAGAGTGTTTCTAAAGAAAAATGTTCCCATTAGACTATTCTTGATTCAGAGATCATGGCCTTCCTGCTTGTTTGGTTCTAAAATAGCTGATCGCTTTAGAAGATGAAAAGGGAAGAGATCGATAAATATTGTTCTGGTTTGTTTCTAATGCACTGGCTTGAAAAAAAAAAAAAAAAAAAAAGTCAGCTGCACTGAATCTATTTCCTCAATATTTTTTTTTTTTCTGGAAAGTCTATGGCCCACACTGTGATTTTATGTCAGGGGCAACAAATACGTCTGAGATGACGCCAGGGTTTAATGAAGAGGCCACGTTTGAGAAGAAAAAGCCAGACCATTCTTGTGAAATGAGCATGTGTGCATACTCAATTGCCCAGTCGTGTCTGACTCTTTTGCAGCCCCATGGACTGTACCCCACCAGGCTCTTCTGTCCATGATTTCCCAGGCAAGAATACTGGAGTGGGTTGTCATTTCCTTCT
Organism: Bison bison bison; assembly: GCF_000754665.1. Lineage (NCBI taxonomy): Eukaryota > Metazoa > Chordata > Mammalia > Artiodactyla > Bovidae > Bison > Bison bison. The sequence continues at coordinate 4,513,127 of NW_011495054.1, forward strand.
CCAGGGGATCTTCCCAACCCAGGGATCAAACCCATGTCTCCTGCATTGGCAGGTGGATTCTTTACCACTGAACTACCAGGGAAGCCCGTGACATGAGCAGGTCACAAATCTCCCTTCCCCATCACTGCCGTTTCAGCGTATAGCGTGCCCTGGACATCTTCTACTATGTGGGATGTACTACCTTATTTGTGGCTATCATTCCTTTTCCATTTATGATGGTGTGTGAAGAAGGCTGAGCGCCGAAGAATTGATGCTTTTGAACTGTGGTGTTGGAGAAGACTCTTGAGAGTCCCTTGGACTGCAAGGAGATCCAACCAGTCCATTCTGAAGGAGATCAGCCCTGGGATTTCTTTGGAGGGAATGATGCTAAAGCTGAAAGTCCAGTACC
>NW_011495054.1:4513614-4513931 GCF_000754665.1 Bison bison bison
AGAGAGCCTGGGCTCTCTCAGGCTGACTTTGAATCCCCAGGTCTGTCTGTTATTGACTGTGTACCTTTGGGCAAATTGCCCTCTCTGGGCCTCAGTTTTCTCATCTACAAAATGGGCAGGGTGACTCCCACTTCAGAGGGTTGCCATGGCAGGTGCCAGAAGAGGACTCACGTTTTACAGCCACTAAATACATGTCTTACCACGAATCTGAGAGGGGAGGTTTGGAGTGATCCAGTAGATTTGGTGGATTTCAAACAGGGCTCAGTATGTACACTCACTTATGACCAAAAAAAAAAAAAAATCACAAGGAATCAAGA
>NW_011495054.1:4514031-4517910 GCF_000754665.1 Bison bison bison
ATGCTAAAGCTGAAAGTCCAGTACTTTGGCCACCTCATGCGAAAAGTTGACTCACTGGAAAAGACTCTGATGCTGGGAGGGATTGGGGGCAGGAGGAGAAGGGGATGACAGAGGATGAGATGCCTGGATGGCATCACTGACTCGATGGACGTGAGTCTGAGTGAACTCCGGGAGTTGGTCATGGACAGGGAGGCCTGGTATGCTGTGATTCATGGGGTCGCAAAGAGTCAGACATGACTGAGCAACTGAACTGAACTGAACTGAAGTTGATCTTTTGTGACTTTTCAAAGAAACACTTGGATAACAAATAAGAACCTGCTGTAGAGCACAAGGAACTCTATTCAATACTTTTTAAAGGCCTATATGGGAAAAGAATCTTAAGGAAAAAAAGAGTGGATATATGAATACATATAATGGATTCAATTTGCTATATACTTAAAACTAGCACAACATTGTAAATCAACTATACTTCAATAAAAATTTTTTTAAAAGAGTTGAGTGATAATTAGCCATTTTACTGGGCTGTGTTTCTGCTTGTTGGGTGGTAGATTTGGGTTGTTTCCCAGCTTCCTATTAGGTTAATTCCCTCTTATTGGTATTTACTTCCTCTCTCAACTTGAAGGCAATTTAGATCGAATAGCTGGTTGGGGGGGGATCAGGTCAGAAAAGGTAAGGTTGGAGGGGTCAGCCTCCCCAGGACCAAGGCCAGAGCCAGGCTGGGGCAGGCGCTGCCTCTGGGGGCATCTCTGATCCGCCAAGTGTCAAGTCCTAAATGTTTCAGGCTTCATGGGGCGTGTCAGTCCAGTCAGCTATGGCACAACTGAAAGAGGAGAGATTATGGGTGAAGGGACCATGTAAGTTATCCTGAAAATTCCAGATCTGGTGAAAACTCAGGGACAGAAAGAAAGGAAAGATATCAATTCTAGGCGAACAGAAGAGTCAAATCATGATTTCCACTCTCCAAAAACTGAGACAAGTCAGTCGACCCCAGATCAGAGGTTCAGGTGCTTAGTAAAGAGGATCCCCCAGCTGTCTTTCTTACATCTCACTTTCATACTCTCAAGAGAGTATCTTTGGGAGGAATTCCCTGGTGGTCAAGTGGTTAAGATTCAGTGCTTTCACTTCCATAGCCTGGGTTCAATTCTTGGTCCAGAAACTGAGATCCTACAAGCTGCAGAGCACAGCCAAAAAAAATTAAAAAAAGAGGGTGTCTGAGGGCTTCAGTTTTCCAGCTTATAAAATGGGGGCTTCCCATGCAATTTTCCCTCCATCATAGTCCCAAATGCTGCCAGACCCAGAAGGAAAGGGGCAGAGTGGACAGAAAAGATGCTGGAACAGTGAAGTAAGAACAAGGAGTGTAGAAGAGACCAGGGTTCTCTTTCATCCACTCCTTCCTTTAGTAAATAAACAGAGGTATTCTGTGATCCCCCTGAATTTTCCTTCGAACACCACCTTCAAGGGAGGAAACAGGCTCAGACAGGTGAAGTGATTTGCCCAAGTCACACAGCACCAGAGCTGAGCCTGGAAGAACTTTCCATCCAGCACAATCATGGGAGCCCTCTCCCCACTTTTCTGTTTTCCATAATTGACAGCAACACAGCCCAGTGGGGAACTGCTGGGGCCAAAGCCCCTCTCCCATGCTGAGCCTTACCTCTGTGCCTCCTCCCAGCTGATATCCAGGCAAAGACTGTCATTCTCTCTTAGCTCTGCTGCTGCTAAGTCAATTCTGCTGCTGCTGCTGCTGCTAAGTCGCTTCAGTCGTGTCCGACTCTGTGCGACCCCATAGACGGCAGCCCACCAGGCTCCCCTGTCCCTAGGATTCTCCAGGCAAGAACACTGGAGGGGGCTGCCATTTCCTTCTCCAATGCATGAAAGTGAAAAGTGAAAGTGAAGTCGCTCAGTCATGTCCGACCCTTTTTGACCCCATGCACTGCAGCCCACCAGGCTCCTCTGTCCATGGGATTTTCCAGGCAAGAGTACTGGAGTGGGGTGCCAGTGCCTTCTCCGTTAGCTCTGCTAAGCAGGGCCAAAAATATATGAGTCAGCAGAGACTGGGTCACCAGGTTCTAGAGTCATATCCCACAGAGTTCTGGTTTCTTTGTAGATGCCAGCCTACCCTGTGGCTTCCTCTCCCTGGGAGCCCTCCCAGATTAGCCCCACTCAGCTCCTGTGTCTGCAGTAAATCCTCTTCCCACGATCTCAGGTCTATCTGTCTAACACCCTCCCACGTGCCATAAAGCCCCAGAACTGGGGTGTCCTCAGTGTCCTGTGTCTCCCCAACACCTGCAGGAATGAATGCATGCCAGCAAACTGGATGAGTCCAGGATGGGATAGTGTGGGCAGGGCCTAGGGGACACATAGGGTTCCCTAAGACCTCCAACAGCCTGGGGCCTGGGCTTGGGCCTTGCTGACAAGCCTATGAGGCAGATGTTCCCCACTTCCAGGATTTTCCCTCCTCACAGTTTCCCCCACTGAATGGGGGCCCCCTCAACTCTGTGTCCCCATGGCCAAGCACACCAGGTGAGTGAATGAATGAATGAATGGGCACAGGCCCTGGTACAAGGCCTGAGAAAGGCACCGCCCAACTTCCCAGGCAGAGCATATCCTCAAATTCCAAGCCACAAGATGGGGAAATGAGAGCCCAGACAGAGGAGTTAGGTAAGAGCCAGACATCAGAATGACAGCCCAGACCCCAGTGACAAGGACAGTGACGGTGACTGCCAAAGACGGAGTCCTTGGCTCCACACTAAGCATCTGGACAAGCGACTTTCCCCTGGACCAGGAGAGAGGAGGGAAGCGGGGAGCAGAAGCCAAGCAAGGATACCATCTGGGTCTTTGTGAATTTGGGGACTCTCTGTTTTCAGACTGGCCTAGAATCCAAGCTCAGTCCTGCTGCTCTGGTTCCAGAAAGGAGGCAGGTGGAGCTGGCACCCACAGGGTAATCTACAAACAAGGAAGTGAGAATTTCTCCTGGAGAGGTACTACTATCCCTCCGGTCCCTGGGAGTGAGACGGGGGTTGGAGGAGGAAAGTGCTGGCCTATGTGGGGATTACTGTGTCGCCAGGGAAACAGAGGTCCTCTCATCCCTGGCTGAAGGCAAAGGACTGGCCCCTGTGAGCTGAGGGAGGCTGCATTGGCCCCACGGAAACTGACCCGCAGGGAGACAGGATGGGACTCGGTCACCGGCAGGAGGCCGGTCCTAGGGGCCGGCGAGGCCCGGCGCCCACGCAACTCCCTCCCCCGGCCGACCCGCGCGAGATCCGGCCAACCCTTACCCGGTCTCGCGGATGGCGTTGGTAAGGTTGGCCCAGGCTACGGCGTCAGGGTGGCGGCCATCCACCAGGCGCAGCTGGCCCGTCTCGGGGTCCAGGAGCAGCGAGCGACAGCGGGAGGCGGGCGGAACCGGCATCCCCCGTCCCCGTTGGCCCCTCGGGGTCGGGATCGCGCCGGTCAGGCCGCTCAGGAACAGCCCGACCAGCAGGGCCAGCACCAGGGCCAGCGCCAGCGCCCGCGTCACTGCCCGGGCCAGGCGGCCGCCCGGGGAGCCATACATAGGGGCCACCATGACGGCGCGGAGCTGGGCGCCGCAGCCCGGCTCACGTGACAGCACTCCTCTGCGGAGGGCGGGGCCTGGGCAAGCTGGAGCGGGCTGGTTACGGCAGGAGGCGGGGCTTGGGACAAGCCTTTCCGGGTGGGCGGTGCCCTGGGGGCGGGACGTGAAGGGCGGGGCCATCTTAAAGGGGCCAGGCACCCTCCTTTGCCTACTCAAACCTTGCCGTAGCACTCTTCCTCCCAACTTTTTTTTTCTTTTTCTGAGATTGAGGGATCTTAGTTCCCCAACCAGGGATAGAATCCAGGCCCTCGGCAGTGAGGGCACGG
>NW_011495054.1:4518010-4518506 GCF_000754665.1 Bison bison bison
CAACTTTTTATTTTTCAAAATTTTGAACCTCAAGAAAAGTTGCAAGAATAGTGAAGTAAATACTCATATGCCTGCCATCAATTGCTAACATTTTGTCACATTTTATTAATTTTCTCTAATATATATTAAAAATATAATATATTATTATTATAAATAAATACATATATTTGCTTAACAATTTGCGGGTTAACTGAAGACATCGTGACCGATCAACCCTAAAAACTACAGATGATCATATAAGAGAAAAGATATCATCCTTCATAACCACAATACCATTATAACATTCAGGAAATTTACCATTTGCTAACGCTAGTAAAGTAATGCTCAAAATTCTCCAAACCAGGCTTCAGCAGTACATGAACTGTGAACTTCCAGATGTTCAACCCGGTTTTAGAAAAGGCAGAGGAACCAGAGATCAAATTGCCAACATCCACTGGATCATCGAAAAAGCAAGAGAGTTCCAGAAAAACATCTATCTCTGCTTTATTGACTATGC
>NW_011495054.1:4518606-4527179 GCF_000754665.1 Bison bison bison
GAGAAGTATATTGAAAAGCAGAGATATTACTTTGCCAACCAAGGTCTGTCTAGTCAAGGCTACAGTTTTTCCAGTGGTCAGGTATGGATGTGAGAATTGGAGTATAAAGAAAGCTGAGCACTGAAGAATTGATGCTTTTGAACTGTGGTGTTGGAGAAGACTCTTCAGAGTCCCTTGGACTGCAAGGAGATCCAACCTGTCCATTCTAAAGGACATCAGTCCTGAGTGTTCATTGGAAGGACTGATGCTGAAGCTGGTCCAATACTTTGGCCACCTCATGCGAAGAGTTGACTCATTGGAAAAGACCCTGATGCTGGGAGGGATTGGCAGTAGGAGGACAAGGGAACAACAGAGGATGAGATGGCTGGATGGCATCACTGACTCTATGGACATGAGTCTGAGTGAACTCCGGGAGTTGGTGATGGACAGAGAGGCCTGGCATGCTGTGATTCATGGGGTCACAAAGAGTCGGACACTGAGCGACTGAACTGAACGGAACTGAACTGAATGATAGTCTAATACAGGGTCTTTATTCAAATTTTACCAGTTGTCCCCAAAATACTTCCTTTGTCTTTTTTTACTTTTGACCCAATGTCCACTCCTCACACAATACCCAAGAATAAAGGCCTAAATGATGAGCATCTAAATGTAAAAAATGAAATTGTAATTACCAGTAGGTGAGTGCATCCTCAGTCGCTTCAGTCAGTCAGAGTCTTTGAGACCCTGTGGACTGTAGCCCGCCAGGCTCCTCTGTCCATGGGATTCTCCAGGCAAGAATACTGGAGAGGGTTGCCATGCCCTCATCCAATCCAAACCACATCTCCTGCATTGCAGATGGATTCTTTACCGCTGAGCCACCACCAGGGAAGTGTGCAAGTATATGGGTGAATTCCTCCATAACTTGTGTGTGGAGTAAAGATCTCTAACTACGATTCAAAATCCAGATGCAACAAGAGATTAGTACAGAGCCTTCTCTGGCCGTCCAGTGGTTAAGGCTCCATGCTTCCAATACAGGGGACACAGGTTCCATTCCTGGTTGGGGAAATAGGATTCTACATGCCAAAAACTAGGATCCCACAGGCCACAGTGCTGCCAAAAAGTTTTAATTTTTTAATTAAAAAAAAAGATTAGTAAATTTGACTACATAAAATTTTCTTTAGCTTTTACATGTGAAAAATACCATAAGTGAAATCAGAAGACCACTGACAAACTAGGAGAAAATTTTACAACACACGTAATGGATAAAGGAGTATTCTCACTAACAAATGAGTGACTCTCTAAATTTAATGGGGAAATGTGGAAACCAGAGAGAAAAATGGACAAAAAACTATGAACAGATGATTCATGAAAAAAGGTGTTAAAGTAATCTTTCAACATGGAAAATCCCTACTTCATTTACCATAAGAGAGAAAGACAGTGATGGGAAAAGGGAACTAGATTGGTGGCTGGAGCACCTGCTGGAGACAGGCCTGGATTTGTGGGAGATGTAGTTTGTGAGGGTTGGAAAGGATGTTGAGAGAGATGAAGTACCTTGTCTCTTTCAATCCTCAAAACTGCCCTCTGGAGACTTCCCTGGTGGTCCAGTGGTTAAGAATCCCCCTGTCAATGCAGGGGACACAGGTTTGATCCCCGGTCTGGGAACTAAGATCCCACACGCAATGGGGCAGCTAAGCCTTCGTTCTGCAACTACTGAGCCTATGCCCTAGAGCCTGTGCTTCACGACAAGAGAACCACTGCAATGAGAAGCCCGCAACAAGGGAGCCCGACTCGCCACAACTAGAGAAAACCTGTGTGCACCAACGAGGACCCGGCACAGCCAAAAATGAAGGAAGAGATAAAATAATTTTTAACAATTGCCCTCTGGTTTGAGTACTAGCAGAAGATATCGAGAAGAGGTGGCAAGAATACACAACGAACTACACACAAAAGATCTTCATGACCCAGATAACCTCGATGGTGTGTTCACTCACCTAGAGCCAGACATCCTGGAGTGCGAAGTCAAGTGGGCCTTAGAAAGCATCACTACGAACAAAGCTAGTGGAGGTGATGGAATTCCAGTTAAGCTATTTCAAATCCTAAAAGATGATGCTGTGAAAGTGCTGCACTCAATATGCCAGCAAATCTGGAAAACTCAGCAGTCAGTGGCCACGGGACTGGAAAAGGTCAGTTTTCATTCCAATCCCAAAGAAAGGCAATGGCAAAGAATGTTCAAACTATTGCACAATTGCACTCATCTCACACGCTAGCAAAGTAATGCTCAAAATTCTCCAAGCTAGGCTTCAACAGTACATGAACAGAGAACTTCCAGATGTTCAAGCTGAATTTAGAAAAGGCAGAGCAACCAGAGATCAAATTGCCAACATCCATTCGATCATAGAAAGAGCAAGAGAATTACAGAAAAACTTCTACTTTATTGACTATGCCAAAGCCTTTGACTGTGTGGATCACCAACTGTGGAAAATTCTTCAAGAGATGAGAATACCAGACCACCTTACCTGCCTCCTGAGAAACCTGTATGCAGGTCAAGAAGCAACAGTTAGAACTGGACATGGAACAATGGACTGGTTCCAAATAGGGAAAGGAGTACATCAAGGCTGTATATTGTCACCCTGCTTATTTAACTTATATGCAGAGTACATCATGCAAAATGCTGCGCTGGAGGATACACAAGCTGGAATCAAGATTGCCGGGAGAAATATCATCAGTCTCAGATATGTGGATGACACCACCCGTATGGCAGAAAGCAAAGAGGAACTAAAGAGCCTCTTGATGAAAGTGAAAAATGAGAGTGGAAAAGTTGACTTAAAACTCAACATTCAGAAAACTAAGATCACGGCATGCAGTCCCAGCACTTTATGGCAAATAGATGAGGAAAAAATGGAAACAGTGACAGACTTTATTTTCTTGGGCTCCAAAATCGCTGCAGATGGTGACTGCAGCCATGAAATTAAAAGACACTTGCTTTTTGGAAGAAAAGCTATGTCAAACCTAGACAGCATATTAAAAATTAGAGACATTACTTTGCCAACAAAGGTCCATCTAGTCAAAGCTATGGTTTTTCCAGTACTCATGTATGGATGTGAGAGTTGGATTATAAAGAAGGCTGAGTGCCAAAGAATTGATGCTTTTGAACTGTGGTGTTGGAAAAGACTCTTGACAGTCCTTTGGACTGCAAGAAGATCAAAGCAGTCAATCCTAAAGGAAATAAGTCCTGAATATTTATTGGAAGGACTGATGCTGAAGCTGATGCTCCAATACTTTGGCCACCTGATGCAAAGAGCTGACTCATTGGAAAAGACCCTGATGCTGGGAAAGATTGAAGTCAGGAGGAGAAAGGGATAACAGAGATTGAGTTGGTTGGATGGCATCATCGACTCATCGGACATGAGTTTGAGCAAGAACTGGGAGATGGTGAAGGACAGGGAAGCTGGCATGCTACAGTCCATGGGGTCACAAAGAGTCAGACAAGACTGAGCGACCAAACAACAACAATCCCCACTTTACAAATAAGGGAATTGAGGCCCAGTGAAGTCATATCCCAAGGGCCTGCAGCAAGAAAGTGGGCTAGTTGGATTCTACCCTGGGCTTCTCTGCCTCCAAATTCTAAGCATTTGACTCCTTAACTATGTGGATTCCTGTAAACCCAGCTTTGGGAGCTAGTAAATCACTGCGGATCTCAGCTTGCATGGAGAAAAGGTTCAAATGGCCACAGGTCATCAAAAACAAAAAGATTTTCCTTGAGTGATAAGAATATAGATGCTGCATGCCACAATTAAAGATCCTTTGTGCTGCAACAAAAGACTAAGCACAATCAAATAAAATTAAAAAAATATTTAAGACAAAAAAGCAAGCTAATATGTTCTAAAGTTATTATAAACCAGACATTGTTCTAAGAACTCAAGTTTCATTAGATCATTTAATCCTCATACTGTGTATCCAGGGGACAGGTATCTATATCATCATTCCCATTTTACAGATGAGAAAACAGAGCCACAAAAAAGAAAAGTAACTTGCCGGAACATTGCACCACTTGGAAAAGCTGAAGCTAGGATTTAAACTCAGACAGCCAGACCCTGGGTCCCACGTGTTCATTCCTTATCTAAAAAATGGCAAATGCAAAATGCTGCCACTGGTGTGCAAGCCACAAACAGGATCCGTCAGTGACTACAGCCACGGTGAACTGCTGAAGAGAAGGACAAAGAAGCAACACAGGGGCTCAGAAGGTCTCAGTCACTCCCAAGCTGGTAACTGCAAAAGGCTGAATAACATCCTCCCAAAGATGTCCACATCCTGATCCCCATGACTGACAAATACGTTACAACACACGGCAAAAAGAACTTTGCATATGTGATTTTTTAAATATAATATTACTCATTTATTTCCTTTATTTTTGGTTGTGCTGTGTCTCTGTTGCTTTGTGGGCTTTTTTCTAGTTGCAGCGAGTGGGAGCTACTCTCCAGCTGCGGTTCGAGGCTTCTCACTGCAATGGCTTCTCTTGTTGCTGAGCACAAGTTCTAGGGTGGGTGGGCTTCAGGAGCTGCAGCATGTGGTCTCAGTAGTTGTACTCATGGGCTTAGTTGCTCCAAGGCTGGGGGAATCTTCCTGGATCAGGGCTCAAACCCCTGTCTCCTGCATTGGCAGGCAGATTCTTTACCACTGAGCCACCAGGAAAACCCTGCAGATGTGATTTTTATGTATTTTTGTATGTGGTTTCTCCAGGTCTTAGTTGCAGTACTCAGGATGTTCAAACTTCATCGCAGCATGTGGGATCTTTTTTTTTTTTTTTTTTAGTTGCAGCATGAGGGGTCTAGTTCCCTGACCAGAGATTGAACCCAAGCCCCCCTGCACTGGGAGCTCAGAGTCATAGCCACTGGACCACCAGGGGATTCACTGCAGATGTGATTCAGGATCTTGACATGGGAGATTGTCCTGGATTATACAGATGGTGGGACCAACGTAATTGCAAGCATTTTTAGAAGAGGGAGGCAGGAGTTAGAGTGAGGAAAGATGTGTGATTGGAGGATGCTACGCTGCTGGCTTTGAGGATGGAGGAGGGGGCCACAAACCAAGGAGTCCAGCTGGCCTTTAGAAGCTGGAAAAGCAAAGTAACAGACTCTCTCTCTCGAAGCCTCCAGAAAGAACGTGGACCTGCTGACACCTTGACTTTTCGATTTCTGACCTCCAGCACTGTAAAAATGTGTGTTGTTTAAAGCCAGTAAGTTTGTTACGGCAGCAATGGGGAACACACAGAAGTGGCCTTGGGCAAAGCCTTTTGAGTTTCTGGGCATCCAGAGCCTCATCCTCGTAATGGGAAGAATGAAATCTGTCTCCCTTACCCGTGGGGTACTTAAACAAGACAATAAACGTGAAAAGTCTTGGCAAGTGTCCTATAAATGAGGACTGAATTTTCAAACCCATTTCAGCATACCCTTGACCTCTCTTTCTGGTTTTTAGCTTTTCTGAGAGCCCCTCCTCCTCCTTCTTCCTTCCACCTCCATCCTTGCTGGGGAGATCTCCACGGTCTCCCCCTGCAGACTCAGCTTCGAGAACAGCAGATGATAGTCAGAGTGTCAGAGGGCTGCCCACAGCCCAGGCTGGGAGGCCATGGGACAGAACCAGATTGTCGCATTAGAGAGGACAATGGCTGGTGGTGGCTACTTTCTCCTCTGCAACTAGGCTGCTCTGTCTACCTGACTAGCAGGGTCTCCCAGAAAGCCTATTAAGTGTCCAGGGTACTGGGCAAGCCAAGAACACTAAGCCTGCAACGGAGACCCAAGCCTGCTTCTTCCTACACATTCAAAGAACCCACCTGCAATGCAGATGTGGAGACTCGGGCTCGATCCTTGGGTCAGGAAGATCCCCTGGAGGAGGAAATAGCAACCCACTCCAGTACTCTTGCCTGGAAAAGTCCATGGACAGAGGAGCCTGACAGGCTACAGTCCATGAGGTCGCAAAGAGTTGGACTTGACATGACATGAGTGACTGAGCATGCACCCACAGGGGTCTCTTGCCTCTACCACTGGTTCACTCCTTAGCATTTAGGGAGCATCAAGTATACACTGACTCGATGGACATGAATTTGAGCAGGCTCTGGGAGTTGGTGATGGACAGGGAAGCCTGGCGTGCTGCAGTCCATGGGTCACAAGGAGATGGACACGACTGAGCGACTGAACTGGACTGACTGGAGTGCCTGCCAGTGCTGTTGGTCGCCTGCTAGTAGTCATTCCTCCATTTTTCTCTGCTTCCCAAAACCACCCAATGCACCATCCCAGGGGATGAGTCCTGATTGGTCTAAGCCAACCCTGGTGTCCTGCTTCCCCTTGAGAATGATTGATCTCGAGGTGTGGGCATGTGACCTCATGCATACAGGCTAAGCTGCTTCAGTCATGTACGACTCTGTGCGACCCTGTGGACTGCAGCCTGCCAGGCTCCTCAGTCCATGGGATTCTCCAGGCAAGAATACTGGAGTGGGTAGCCATGCCCTCCTCCAGGGGACCTTCCCAACCCAGGAATCGAATCAGAGTTTCTTACATTTACTTGCATTGGCAGGCAGGTTCTTTACCATTAGCACCACCTGGACTAATGTGACCTCGGTCTGGCTAATTAAACATTAGCCAGAAAAGTCTACTAAGGGACTCTGGGAAAACTGGCTTCCAGTCTATTCCCAGACTATCTATTAAGAGAGAGATGGGCAAGGAAAATCCTTTTAAAATCTTCTTTGCCCTAGACACTGCTCTGGACACTGTTGTCTGAGATTGTGACTGACTTCTGGAGCTTCAGCAGCTATCTTGTAGCCTTGAAGCGACACTGTGCTGTGTGCTGTGCTTAGTCGCTCAGTCATGTCCAACTCGTTGTGATTGCTAAGGCTGAAATACCAACGCATCTAGGTTGGAAAAGCAGAAGGATGAAAGTACCTTGGTAACTGGGATGGTAATAGTAATTTTTTGTGTTCCCTTGGCTAGGTTGGAGAAGGAAATGGCAACCCACTCCAGTGTTCTTGCCTGGAGAATCCCAGGGACGGTGGAGCCTGATGGGCTGCCCGTGTATGGGGTCACACAGAGTCGGACACGACTGAAGTGACTTAGCAGCAGCAGCTTGGCTAGGTTATAGAGCCCAGATGTTTGGTTATACACCAGTCAAGATGTTGCTGTGAAAGTATTTTTAGATGTGATTAGCATTTAAATCAGTAGACTTTGAGTGAAGTAGATTACTTTCCATAGTAGGGTTCAGTTCACTTCAGTTCAGTCGCTCAGTCGTGTCCGACTCTTTGTGACCCCATGAACCACAGCACACCAGGCCTCCCTGTCCATCACCAACTCCCGAAGTCCACCCAAACCCATGTCCATTGAGTCGGTGATGCCATCCAACCATCTCATCCTCTGTCGTCCCCTTCTCCTCCTGCTCTCAATCTTTCCCAGCATCAGGGTCTTTCCCAATGAGTCAGCTCTTCGCATCAGGTGGCCAAAGTATTGGAGTTTCAGCTTCAACATCAGTCCTTCCAATGAACACCCAGGACTGATCTCCTTTAGGATGGACTGGTTGGATCTCCTTGCAGTCCAAGGGACTCTCAAGAGTCTTCTCCAACACCACAGGTCAAAAGCATCCATTCTTCGGTGCTCAGCTTTCTTTATAGTCCAACTCTCAACATCCATACCTGACCACTGGACTTGACTAGATGGACCTTTGTTGGCAAAGTAATGTCTCTGCTTTCTAATATGCTGTCTAGGTTGGTCATAACTTTCCTTCAAAGGAGTAAGCGTCTTTTAATTTCATGGCTGCAGTCAGCATCTGCAGTGATTTTGGAGCCCCCCAAAATAAAGTCTGACACTGTTTCCACTGTTTCCCCATCGATTTCCCATGAAGTGATGGGACCAGATGCCATGATCTTAGTTTTCTGAATGTTGAGCTTTAAGCCAACTTTTTCACTCTCCTCTTTCACTTTCATCAAGAGGCCCTTTAGTTCTTCTTCACTTTCTGCCATAAGGGTGGTGTCATCTGCCTATCTGAGGTTATTGATATTTCTCCCGGCAATCTTGACTCCAGCTTGTGCTTCTTCCAGCCCAGCATTTCTCATGATGTACTCTGCATATAAGTTAAATAAGCAGGGTGACAATATACAGCCTTGAAGGACTCCTTTTCCTATTTGGAACCAGTCTGTTGTTTCATGTCCAGTTCGAACTGTTGCTTCCTAAACTGCATATAGGTTTCTCAAGAGGCAGGTCAGGTGGTCTGGTATTCCCATCTCTTTCAGAATATTCCACAGTTTATTGTGATCCAAACAGTCAAAGACTTTGGCATAGTCCATAAAGCAGAAATAGATGTTTTTCTGGAACTCTCTCGCTTTTTTGATGATCCAGTGGAGGTTGGCAATTTGATCTCTGGTTCCTCTGCCTTTTCTAAAACCAGGTTGAACATCTGGAAGTTCACGGTTCACGTATTGCTGAAGCCTGGCTTGGAGAATTTTGAGCATTACTTTACTAGCATGTGAGATGAGTGCAATTGTGCAGTAGTTTGAGCATTCTTTGGCATTGCCTTTCTTTGGGATTGGAATGAAAACTGACCTTTTCCAATCC
>NW_011495054.1:4527279-4538261 GCF_000754665.1 Bison bison bison
TCTTATTTTCTTGAAGAGATCTCTAGTCTTTCCCATTCTATTGTTTTCCTCTATTTCTTTGCATTGATCACTGAGGAAGTCTTTCTTATCTCTCCTTACTATTCTCTGGAACTCTGCATTCAAATGGGTATATCTTTCCTTTCCCCCTTTGCTTTTCTCTTCCCTTCTTTTCACAGCTATTTGTAAGGCCTCCTCAGACAGCCATTTTGCTTTTTCGCATTTCTTTTTCTTGGGGATGGTCTTGATTCCTGCCTCCCGTACAAAGTCACGAACTGGCCTTGGAGTACAGAATGAAGCAGGGCAAAGGCTAATAGAGTTCTGCCAAGAGAATGTACTGGTCATAGCAAACATCCTCTTCCAACAATACAAGAGAAGACTCTACACATGGACTTCACCAGATGGTCGACACTGAAATCAGATTGACTATAGTCTTTGCAGCCAAAGATGGAGAAGCTCTATACAGTCAGGAACAACAAGCCCGGGAGCTGACTGTGGCTCAGATCATGAACTCCTTATTGCCAAATTCAGACTTAAATTGAAGAAAGTAGAGAAAACTACTAGACCATTCAGGGATGACCTAAATCAAATCCCTTATGACTATACAGTGCAGGTGAGAAATAGATTTCAGGGACTGGATCTGACACAGAGTGCCTGACAGTCGGGTCAGGGTTGTTCAGTTAACTGGAGAGGGGAAGCAGTCGTGGCAGAATGGTAGCATTCAAAGACTCTGAGTGAAGGGTACACAAAAAAATTCATTGCATCCTTTGCAGCTTCTCTGTAAGCCCAAAATGAATTTAAAATAAAAATTCAAATTAAAAAAAAAGAGTGGGGGGACCCAAGGTACAAACTTGGTTTGTTTGATACGAATGTCTGAGCGTTCCTTGGGAGTGCAGGGTTGGAGTACCAGCTCCCAGGAATGCAGAGATGACCTCTGGTCAGTCACAGGCCCTCTCATACCTACAGCCACTCCCTTTTTAACATAGGTAGCACGAGTATTAATACTGCTGGGCTGTGAGAATCCTTTGAAACGTGCACATCACACACATGCCAGGGGAGCTGTGGTAGCGATGCTTTCTATTACAGAAAACATGCCCTCCCTCACTTTTAAAAAAATATATTTCTTTTCCATTGAATCCCTCATTTTTTAAAAAAAGTTAACCCATTTTATTTTGGCTGCATGGGCTCTTTGCTGCAGCACGCGGGCTTCTCTGGTTGTGGTGATGGGATGGGTTCAGTAGTTGCGCGTGGGCTTACCTGCCCCATGGCATGTGGGGTCTTAGTCCCATGACCAGGGATCAAACCCACGTCCCCAGCATTGAAAGGCAGATTCTCAACCCCTGGACCACCAGGGAAGCCCTCCCTCCCTCACGTTCACTTTGGGAGGATTTGTATTTTCACAAATGAGATTTGCTTGAAGCTATGAGTGCCCGTGGGAAGGCAGAACAGGACACTGGCTTCCAATCCTGGCTTTACAATTTAGTGGCATCTGACCTTGAGCATGCAACTTTTCTCTGCCTCAGTTTCTTCATCTGTTAAATGGGGATAGCAAGACTATATCTCATAGCATTATTATAAAGCTTGTGTGCGCACATGCTCAGTTGCCTTGTTGTATCCAACTCTTTGCGATCCTATGTATGGTAGCCCTCCAGGCTCCTCTGTCCATGGGATTTTCCAGGCAAGAATACTGGAGTGGGTTGCCATTTCCTTTTCCAGGAAATCTTCCCAACCCAGGGATTGAACCTGCTTTTCTTATGTTTCCTGCATTGGCATGTGAGTTCTTTGTCACAAGTGCCACCTGGGAAGCAGCAATATATTTTTCCAAATCTCTCCCTCAGAGCTATAAGGAACATCTAGTGGGTTATGGTAACCTCCTCCAGGGGCTCGGCCTGATTCAGGGATCAAATCTGCACCTCCTACATTGCAGGCAGATTCTTTACCCACTGACGTACCTGGGAAGCCCAAACTGTCGTGTGCGATTCTTTGTGACCCCATGGACTGCAGCACTCCATGCTTCCCTTTCCTTTACTATCTCCCGGAGCTTGCTCAAACTCATGTCCATTCAGTCGGTGATGCCATCGAACCATCTCATCCTCTGTCACCCCCTTCTCCTCCTGTTCTCAATCTTGGCCAGCATCAGAGTCTTTTTCAATGAGTCAGTTCTTTGCATCAGGTGGCCAAAGTATTGGAGCTTCAGCATCAGTCCTTCCAATGAATATTCAGAGTTGATTTTCTTTAGGATTGATTGGTTTGATCTCCTTGCTTCTGACACAGTGTGGTTCACTGGAGAAGGGAATGACAAACCGCTTCAGTATCCTTGCCTCAGGAACCCTATGAACAGTATGAAAAGGCAAAAAATGGAATATTGCTCAGCCTTAAAAAGGAAGGAGATTCTGACGCATGCTACAAGGAGCAAGAATCCTAAGGAAATCATGCCAAGTGAAATAAGCCAGTCACAGAAAGACTTATTCTATATAATATCATCTATATGATGTATTTAAAGTAGTCAGATTCATAGAGACAGAAAGTAAAGTGGTGATAGCTGGGGACTGGGAGTAGGGAGGGATGGGGAATTGTTTAATGGCTATAAAGTTTCAGTTTAACAAGATAAAAACATTCTTGTGATCTGTTGAACAATCACTTGAATATGCTTAACACAACTAAGTACTGCATTTTGGACACTTCTGTTGACCATGATGGCTACTCCATTTCTTCTAAGGGATTCCTGCCCACAGTAGTAGATATAATGGTCATCTGAGTTAAATTCACCCATTCCAGTCCATTTTAGTTAGCTGATTCCTAGAATGTCGACGTTCACTCTTGCTATCTACTGTTTGACAACTTCCAATTTGCCTTGATTCATGAACCTAACATTCTAGGTTCCTATGCAATATTGCTCTTTTCAGCATCGGACCTTGCTTCTATCACCAGTCACATTCACAACTGGGTATTGTTTTTGCTTTGGCTCCATCCCTTCATTCTTTCTGGAGTTATTTCTCCACTGATCTCCAGTAGTGTATTGGGCACTTACCAACCTGGGGAGTTTCTCTTTCAGTATCCTATCATTTTGCCTTTTCATACTGTTCATGGGGTTCTCAAGGCAAGAATACTGAAGTGGTTTGCCATTCCCTTCTCCAGTGGACCACATTCTGTCAGGAGATCCAACCAGTCCATTCTAAAGGAGATCAGTCCTGGACGTTCATTGGAAGGACTGATGCTAAAGCTGAAACTCCAATACTTTGGCCACCTCATGCGAAGAGTTGACTCATTGGAAAAGACCCTGATGCTGGGAGGGATTGAGGGCAGGAGGAGAAGGGTATGACAGAGGATGAGATGGCTGGATGGCATCACCAACTCGATGGACATGAGTTTGAGTAAACTCTGGGAGTTGGTGATGGACAGGGAGGCCTGGCGTGCTGTGATTCATGGGGTCGCGAAGAGTCGGACACGACTGAGCGACTGAACTGAACTGAACACGACTAAACTGTACGTTTACAAGTGGTTAAAATGATAAATTTTCTGTTATGCTTTTTTACCACAATAAAAATAAATTACCTAGAAATCCTTCCAGCTTTAGAGCAATAAATCGGCAATGGCCACCAGGGGTCGCTATGCTCCCATTTCATTTCACAGCCCTCTCCGTCCTTTCTACTCAGTGGAGCTAACTGACGGTTTCTAACGGACTGTGCGGGGTAATGCCCTAGGATCCTGGAGAAAGTTAGAGCACCTCTATCCTCCCTGCCTTCGCCAGATGCACCAGCCCTGCAGAAGCCCCAGGGCTGCACGGCACCCCCCATCACATGCCGGCCCACAGCCGACTCAGCTCCGCGGTTTCTCTGGGTCTCTTCCCTCTTTGCTGGAGACACCGTCGGTCCTGAATAGGGTGCATCCACCTTGCCTGGCTGCCCGCCGGTCTTCAGATTGCCCAGGGGCTGGAGAAGACCGAAAGGTGCAAGGACTCACCTGCCACCAGGTTACCCACAGATAAGGGGACACGGCAGTGCAAATGGGTCAGAGACCTCCTATCCCAGGTGCAGAGACTTCGCGGTCAAGCAGCCCGGGGTTTGCCCACTCACCTGCTCACTATGTATGTCATAACCTCCTGGGGGTCTGAGTCTCCTCATTTGTAAAATCTATGTTAATACCCAGGAGGATGGAAGAAGTTCAACAAAAATTCCTGAGGCTTAGAAAAGCACTCAACCGATGGGCTAATGACCATTCCATGCCCCGTATCTGATGCTGGCCTGATCTCCCATCGCCGGCTGGTTTTCTACTGCACAGCACCCACTCTCGACTTTGCACTTATTACTTAAGGATCCTTTCCTGAAGAAACCCTCACCATGATCCTCTGGACCAGACAGGGTCAGTGAGTTAACCAGGCAGGATTCACTGGGTTGTAATGAATAGAAACCCAGTGAAACTACCTCAAGGAAATGGAAATGTCTCGTGGAATCCAAGAAAAAATGAAAATCAAACAGCAAAGTGCTGAGAAGGGCAGACCCAGGATCTGGGCTCTTTGGGGACCCTGGACCATCCTTTCCCCAAAACCTGCTTTATTCCTCTCCTCCACACAGGACATGTGCCCCCATGCCCTCCCACCAGGCTACGGACTCTGCTGCCATTCCTAGAGCATGCCAGGCACACTCCCACCTCAGGGCCTTTGCACCCTCTTTGCCCTCTGCCTAGGACATCCTCCTGTAGCTCTCTCCTATGGTTCACTACCTCCCTGCTTCCAGTCTTGGCTCAGATGTCACCCCAATGGCACCTCCCTTGTCCAACTGTTTGAAAATTGCAGCCCATCTCCCACCACCAGCATGCTTCAGCCTCTCCCCTGCTTTCTTGCTCTTTTGCTTTAAGTTCACAAAAAAATAAAGAGAGGGGTAATTATAATCCTACATTTATAGCCCACTCTCATCAGCATTTATTTTTTTATTTTAATTATTTATTTGGCTGCACCAGGTCTTACTTGGCATGTGGGATCTAGTTCCCTGACCCCGGATTGAACCCCAGGTCCCCTGAATTGGGAACACAGAGTCTTTTAACTGCTGGGCCACCAGGGAAGTCCCAGTGTTTAATTACTAAATTTAATGATGTAAAACCCCAAATCCAAACAAAAGCTACAGTCTTGACAATAACCTACATCTAACCAGATGGTTCCCCCCGACCATAATCCCCTCACTATCTTCATCCTGAATCCTTTAGTTATTCTTCCCTTGTTTCCTTCTTATGGTTTATTATTGAATATGTGTGTATTTATTTTTAGTTGCTTTCAACTTGATAGAAAGGATTTCGCGTTTATGTAAAAGGACATTTCTCGTGGGATATTCAATCTCAGATATTCATCCACATTGTGATGTATTATGACTGTAGTTCCTATGTTTTGACTGCCAAGTAGTACTTCGCAGTGGGAATTTATTCATCTGCTCTCCCATAGATGGGTACGTGGGTGTGTCCCAGTTTTGGCCGCTGTGGACAGCACCCCTGTGAATATCCTTCCATGTAATTCCTGGTGTAGACAGGCAAGCATTTCTCCACGGTTTATACTTTGGTGTAGAATTGGTGGGTCATAGGATACGGACGTGCTCGGCTTTGGGAGAGAAAGCCGAGTAAACTCCACACTGTGAATTGGCTGCACTGATTCACATGCCCACCAGACGTGTTGAGAAGGCCTGCTTTTTCTCTACAGTGCTTGCACTTTCTGCCATACCATGAGTTTCACTTATGTCTTTGTTTACCATCTGTCTCTGCCCTCCACCCCACTAGAAGGTCAGCACCAGGAGGGCAGAGATTTTTTAACTCTTTGGTTCACTATTACATTCCCAGTGCCTGGATCAGTGTATAGCACATAGTAGATGCTCAATAAACATCTGGTTGGATGAACAAGTCGATGGCCCCAAACGAGAGCTGAGAGCTCCTATGATGTATTATCAGCCCAATTACGTGGGGATAGGCTGATTTCACCCTCCCTCTTTCACTCCAATCCAGGAAAGGACCACTGGCCAAGAACTACTGATGCCAGGACCCCCAGACCAATTAAGTCAGAGTTCCTGAGGGTGGCGCTTGGGACATTGTTTTTAAGCACCCCACCCCCATCCCTGGAGATTCTCCCTTGCGGACAGAGTGAGACCCAGAGCTCAAAGGGAAGCCATTCTTCTCACCCAGAGATGCTCAGGTCCCAGGCAAGTCCCACTGGACCTGAATTTCTGGGTGAGACTCAGGAATCTGCAACCTCATGATCTGGACACATGGCCATCAGAGCAGGCCCCACCCAGACCGCGGTGCCTGTGGATGCTCCTCGCCCATCAGGGCCAGCTGTGATGTTACGGTTCTGGCGTTTTTCTAATTCCACCTCCAGGTCTCAGCAGGTAGTGACGGCCTTTTACCACTTGCCACCCTCCTCTCATCCTGCAGGCCCGAGGTAGTCTCCTGTTTCCAGTAGAATGCTCTGAGTTCCCGGGGCCCTCTTTCATTCCCCAAGACATCCAAAGAGTCTTTCTTGCTCTGTTTCTTGTTTCCCACTTAAACTTTTCCCCTTACTGCTGAGGGAAAGGTCACAGCTGGTCCACGGACCAGGATGCAGGGAGCCGGACAGAAGAATTCAGAACTCGGCTCCTCGGGGTCGAGGGCAGGGCTGACACCTGCCTCCCAGGACTCATGCCCCAGTGGTACATGACCTTGGTATGGTCTTCAGGGTCACCCATCTTGTTCTACGTCCCACAGAACAATTCCCACACCTTCACTTCCTGCTCCAGGGGATTTAGCCCAGCACTGGGCACCCAGTAGTAGCTCAATAAAGTCTGGTTACTTTCAGGCTCTTTCATACACAACTTGAGTTGCATTAAATTCCCTTCAGGGACTACCCTGGTGGTCCTGTAGTTAAGAATCCACTTGGCAATCAATATAGGGGTGCTAAGTCACTTCAATTGTGTCCAACTCTTTGTGACCCTATGGACTGTAGCCTGCCAGGCTTATCTGTCCATGGGATTCTACAGGCAAGAATACTGGAGTGGGTTGCCACGCCCTCCTTCACGGGGTCTTCTCGACCCAGGGATTGAACCCGTGTCTCTTACATCTCCTGCATTGGCAGGCAGGTTCTTCACCACTAGAGCGATGAGTTCAATCCCTGATCCAGGAATATCCTGTATGCCACCGGGCAACTAAGCCTGTGCACCACAACCACTGAACCCCCGCTCTGGAGCAGGCAACTACCGAAGCCCAAGCACCCTAGAGCTCCCATGAGAGAAGCCACCACCACGAGAAGCCCGAGCACCACAACGAACAGTAACCCCCACTTGCCGCAACTAGAGAAAGCCCGTGCGCAGCAATGAAGACCCAACACAGCAAGGAAGGTCCAAAAAGAAGTAAATAAATAAAAATTTAAAAAAAAACCTCCCTTCAGTAACTTCCATGGCTCTCAGGATAGAAACCCCAAACCCATGGTAGGCCCTGCATGGGGACCTTGCCCACGGCTCACCCCTGATCCATTCTCAGTGGTCACTCCAGCTTCCTCTCTCTGCTGCTTTAACACACCAAACTCTTTCCCACCTCTGGGCCTTTGCACATTCCTGCTCCTCCCACTGGCTTATCCACATTACCACTGTGGATCCTTTGGGGAGTAGCTGAAATGTCACCTCCGCTGAGAAGCCCTCCCTGATTCCCTAGGCCTTGTTGGATCCCTGTTAGAGGCCCTCATGATATCCTGAACTTTTTCATAGCTCTTGCAAAGTTTTGTAATCATACTTAAAGTGATTCTTTGATTCACGGCTCACACTGCCACTAGACTCTGAGAAATAGAAGAGCCAGAACCATGTTGTTTGGGTTACCTCCTGGGTCTCCCTGCACAGCCTAGTGCCTGGCTTAAGGACTGGGCTCAGTATATTTTGGACACATAAATGAGTGGATAGATGGATGGAGGGAGGGTAGGTAGAGAAAGGGAGGGTACTTATCCAGCTGAACACATAAATGAGTAGATGAATGGATAGATAGATGGATATGGAGATGAGAACAAAAAATAAGTCATTTCTTTCTGCCATCTTTCCATGCTGCTATAATAGTGCACATGAATGTCCTTAAGAACACTGATAATGCTGAGAAGAAAGACAAACTCCAAGTTCATTTAGGCCATGCTCCTAAGTCATCATCTGGCTTTTAATTGTTGTTTGTTGTAGTGGAAGACTTTCCTTGAAAGGTTTACATGATTTCTATTGTGATGATGAAGCATGGCTACATCGGCGAACTGGAAATCATTGATGATCACAGAGCAAGAACATCATTGTGAAACTCACACACAGGTTAAGTAAATGTGATTAGCCCTGAACTTGACGTATCACTCAAAGATCTAGAAAAGTGACAGATCATCTTCTTTCATCTCATTGCACCGATGACCTCAGCTAGTATCATGGCTGCAAGAAAGCGAGACAGAAACACACAGAAGAGAAAATCCTGGGATTTTCTATGAGGGTTGTCATTCCTACACACAATACATTTTAAAAAGAGTTTTCGTGATGGACTGCATTTGTTCTATTGGCTCCTCCACTGGTGTCTGAGCCATCTCTCCAGTGGATTGTGAGCTCCATGAAGGTCAAATTCTTTTCCCCTCTTTGCAATTTCTTTCTCCCAGGATGGTGGGGGAGCTGGGCTCTGTACTTGCAGCTGCTCCACAGCCCAGTTGAGAGGGCCCGCCGTGAGGGCCGTGCTGCCCTCCGCTGGATGCTGAACAAACACCACGGCAGCGCTGGTGGTGTAGGAGGTGCAAAAGCATCTTGGATTCAAACCCCAGCTCTGCCACTCACTCCCTGGGGGAACCTGGACAAGCTGCTTTGAGCTCCAGGAGATTTTTTTTTTTCCATCTGTAAAATGAAGACAATATTACCTACCTTGTAGGACAATCGTGAAGGGGAGTGAGCATTACATAAGCGCCTTGGCACATAATAGACACTCAATAAACAACTATGCTTATGTAAGAAACACCAGCCATACCACACGAGGTGAATAAGACACAGTCCCTTATCTCAAGGATGTCTCACTCCAGCAGGGACAGATTCCACTAAAGTGGCTTGTTGTGATAAAGGGTGTCCTGTTGAGGTATACCGGAGAAGGCAATGGCACCCCACTCCAGTACTCTTGACGGGCAAATCCCATGGACGGAGGAGCCTGGTAGGCTGCAGTCCATAGGGTCACTAGGAGTCGAACACAACTGAGCAACTTCACTTTCACTTTTCACTTTCATGCATTGGAGAAGGAAATGGCAACCCACTCCAGTGTTCTTGCCTGGAGAATCCCAGGGACAGGGGAGCCTGGTGGGCTGCCGTCTATGGGGTCGCACAGAGTCAGACACGACTGAAGTGACTTTGCAGCAGTCAAGGTACATGCGATGTAACACAGAAGATGGGATGAGTTCAAGGAAGGCTTCTCGGAAGAGGTGACCTTTAGTCAGACATTAAATAGCATTGTACAGTCTGGAGTCTTGAGTTCTTCTTTCCAAGTTGCTGCTAAATTTCCAGGTGACTTTGAACCAGCTTCTTCTCCACTGGTCCCCAGACCCCCTCCTGTAACATAAGGTTGTTCAGCATCAGCTCCAAATCTTTTGGGTCACAGCCTCCCTTGAGAAGAATCTGCAGAAAGCCAGAGCCCTTCTAAAAAAAAGAATTGCACAGACATGTAAGTCAGTAATGGGAGGACAGGAGAGCCATCAGTGGACCCTAGGCTAAAACTCCAGAGTTCAGCCATCCCGTTGGCACGGTAGCATCTCAGAGCTGGCCCTGCCCTCAAACACAGCCTCTGTCTTTAGTCTGTGGAGGCACAAGCAAACAGAATCAGGATCCAATCTGGAAAAGCCCCTCAAGCACTGGACAGCAGGAGACAGCAGGGCCCTGGGGAACTGGCGGGGGTGGGGGGTAGGTCACTCTGGCTGGCTGGGGAGCCAGAGTTCCGTTCTGGGAAAGCTCCCCTGAGCCGTCTGCCCTTGACCTTGCCTAGTTTATCACCATCTGCCCTGGAGAGGAAGAGGAGCGTGGGCTGCTCTGGGCAGGCTCCCAAACAGGCCGCTGACCCCCGTCTGCCACCCAGGCTAGAGTTCCCGGACGCATCCTTCATCTTTCCTAATCTAAACACCCGCAGGCCCCAAGTGGTCCATCCCTGGCCCCCTCCCCCCACCACCCAGATGATGTGTTCTCAGTTGCATCCAGCTTGCTGGACAAGGGCGAGCTGGCCCTCCCATTAACACTTGAGCTGCTGCCACCACCTGCCTCCCTGTCCATCCAGCCTGCCCTTGCCTAGCATTTACTGAGCACCTGTTGTTGGCAGGCATCCTTGAATGAGACGACAGAGGGCCCACGCTTACCTTCCTTTGAGGTTTCTGCCTCCTGGCCTAGGTCCCCCCACTCTTCTGAAGGCAAGATGTTCTTGCCAACCCCACTTACCTGGAGCAGGTTAGTTGTCTTGGGGGAAGCTGGCTCTGGGCTGGCTAATTGGGTACTGGGAGGAGAATCAGCTCTGAGTGGTGTCTGAGCATTGCTCTAAGCTGCTGTGTGATCCTGGGCTTATTTCTTACCCTCTCTGTGCCTCAGTGGGCCCATATGTACACTTCAGATTTCATGATTCCCTCTGCCAGCCCCTCTTCACTCCCCTCCCCCAGAAGAGTGGAAGGAGAAAAGAAGCCTACCCTAGAACGCTTTAAGATCTTTCTTTAAACAACCCCTGGATCCTAATCCATTCGTTCGAGCATTTATTGAGCATCTATTGTGTACCAGGCCCTGGACTGGGCAACTGGAACGTAAAAATGATTCAGATTCAAGCAGGTGACCAAATGGACACCCCATTCCATGGCCTGAATCCTGCTGGGGTCAGGAGGCCCCGTGGGGTCCCAGGTGGGCCTAGCCCAGGATATGGGGCGCTCGGGGACTCGCGTGTCAGAGCCAGCGGTGCTTAGGGCCGCGATCTGTCTCCTCCCCTTCCTCCTTCTCCGCCCCCTCCTCCTTCCCTCC
>NW_011495054.1:4538644-4539961 GCF_000754665.1 Bison bison bison
CCCCGAGGGAGGGGAGCGCTCAGGTTGCTGAGGAGGGGGCGCCGCAGGCGAGGGGTCTTGGAAAATCGCGCCCCCAGCCCCAGCCCTCCCTTGAGGCCTGCCCCAAGGGAGCGCGACCGGGCGACCCCCTTTAGCCCCCCTCGCTGCCCGCTCCCCCCCATCGGTTCCCCATTGTTCTCAGCCCATCGCTCTCCCGGGGAAGGGGGGAGGGGGTGCCGCGCTCTGGTCTTAAAGGGCCCTCTCCCTCCCCTTCTTGTCTCCTGGCAGGTGGCGAGCGCGAGTGGGGTGGGGCGTGCCCACGGGCCCCCGCCCCCCTCGTCCCCCAGCCCAGCTCGGGAGCCGCAGCCCGGATCAGGGGGCTGGGAGTAGCCGCCGCACCCCTCCCCGTGCGTTCTTCGAGCCACCCGGGCCTTCCAGGACGGCGTGGACCTGGGGTGGGGGGACAACCGGGACAGGGACGCCCCCTTCAGCGGGAGCCGTCGGGGGGCGGGGGTGGCGGACCTGAGACAAGGCCAGCAGCCCCCCTGGAGCCAGGCGCAGGGTCTGCGAGCGCAGAGGGCCGGCCGGGGCGCTGCAGAGAAGGCCGGCTGGGGCCGGGCCTCCTCCGGGGGTGACAGGCCCTGCCGCGGCCAGAAGGAACGGGGGACCAGCAGGAAAGAGCCCGGACCTAGAGTAGAGGCAGCTGCCTCACCCCCTCGTCTGAGCCTGGAGGGAACCCGGGGATTGAGAGCACCTTTCCCCTTCCTAAGAAAGACACTTGCCAGAACACACCTAACCTGAGACAGCTCTGAGGGGAAGGGATCTTGGAGCCTGGAACATTCCCCCCCAGCCCCCAACACTCCTTTAACTGAGGCCTGCGGGCCTGAGAGGGGCCGGGAGGACACAAAGGAGGCCGGACAGTCCTTGCTGCCCTCCCTGGGGCGAGAGGAAGCTCCCCTCCACCCCCTCCAGCTCCCAGGCCCAGGAGGAGCTGCGTGGGGAAGAAGGGGGTCCTGGCCCCTCGGGCGGCAGCGGCCATGTCACGGCCAGGCCAGGGAGTGATGATGCCGGTGAACGGGCTGGGCTTCCCACCTCAGAACGTGGCCCGGGTGGTGGTGTGGGAGTGGCTGAATGAACACAGCCGCTGGCGGCCCTACACGGCCACTGTGTGCCACCACATTGAGAACGTGCTCAAGGAGGATGCCCGGGGCTCTGTGGTCCTGGGACAAGTGGATGCCCAGCTGGTGCCCTACATCATCGACCTTCAGTCCATGCACCAGTTCCGCCAGGATACAGGTGAGTGGGCTCGCGCCCCTCCCCTCCCCACCGCCACCTCTC
>NW_011495054.1:4540063-4551269 GCF_000754665.1 Bison bison bison
CATCACCATCATGGCGGGATGCGGAAATACCCCAGCATCCCTGAGGAGGGAAGCAGAACTGTGGAAGGCCCACCTGCTGCTCCAACCCCCTCCCCCTAAACTAGGTCAGTCTAGCCTAGTCCAGTTGAAGAACTGGGTTCCAATCCAGCCTCTTATGTAGGGCTGCAGATGAGCTATATCGCTTCTGTGAGCCTCAGGTTCCCCCTCTGCAAAATGGATGGGTCAGTGTCCCTAACAGCTGTGTGAGGATTAGATAAAACTGCTCACTGAGCCCAGAGCCTAGAAGATCATTAGTGTTCGATCATCAGAATGAAAGGGCTTTCCCTGCACTTCCTCAGTTGATATTTTTTCAACCACTACAGCCAGTCTTCCTATCATGTTCGTGGTAGTCCTGGTAGCTGTCCCATTTTACAGATGAAGAAACTGAGTCTCACAGAAGCTGAGCGATTTAAACTCAGAGCTGAGATCTAAGCCCAGACAAGGGGCTTCCAGAGCTGAAGCTCTTAACCAGAATCTCATTTCGGCTCTGAGAGCCGGTGTTGTTGGAGTGATGTAGTGGTGGTTGCAATGATGGGGGCAGTTGAGGGGGATTGGTGGTGTTGATGGTAGAAGGGCGGTAATGATGGAGGAAATAGTGTTGGTGGCAATGTCAGTGGTCATACTGATTGTGGAATTGGTGGTGGTGGTGATGGTTGTGTGGGTAGTGGTCTTGGGAGCAGCGTGATGGGGTGGTCATGGTGGAGAGAATGAGGCTGATGGCAGTCTTGGTGTCGTGTGATAGGTGATGATGATGATAAAAACGAGGATGTGATTAAAAACAGCATTTCTGTTCGCGATCACTGTGGAGACCTGCCTGAGTCATTGTTGCCTGGTGGTCTGTATGAAAAGCTTTGTGGGCAGTGAGGAATGGCAAGGTCCTGCCTCTTAGAAGCTGCCAAGAATCCTTGACATGATCACCCCCAGGAATCTGCTGATGGAGGTTTGAAGGAGTTACAATGACTCCCTAGATGATAGAACTGCATGTAACAGCCTTGGGGATAATAGAACACATTCCATCTCTCTAGAGCTATACTGTCCAATATGGTAGCCACTAAGCCCTTGTGGCTATTGAAATTTACGTTAATTAAAATTAAATCAAATTTAAAATTTAGTTCCTCGCTCCCGCTAGCCACATCCACTTGCTCAGTGGCCACAGGTGTCTCGTGGTGACTATACTAGACAGCATAAGTCCAGAACACTACCACCATCGAAGAGAGTTCTAGTGGCTAGCTCCACTCTAGAACATCGCTTGGTGCCTACTGGGTGGTCCCCACGTGTGGAAGCAGGTGAATTCTTGACAGATGGTTTGTTGTGACTTTTCCGTATATCTGTGTCCCCAAACTCTGGGAATTGGCAGCAGTCACTGGTGGTACCATTTGTTCATTCATACCATCATCGACTTACCAATCTGTGTGTCAGACCCCCATGCTGAGCGCTAGAATACTGTAAGGAGCAAGACCGCCAGGGTCAGGGAAATCCAATGGTTAGGACTCCAAGCTTTCACTGCCATGTCCTGGATTCAATTCCTGAAAGTTGCGTGGCACAACCAAAAAGAAAGACAGCCGGGGTCCTTAGCAGAGGTCTATTTGTGGAGGCCCTATGCAGGAGATCCCTGTGTAGTCAGCAAGCAACACATTAACCACACAGATAATCAGTTGCAGATTATGGAACATGGAATAACCTTGGTCGAGTAGTGGTCACAGAAGGCTCATCTGAGGAAGTCAGGTTTGACTAGAAATCTAAAGAATGTTTGAGGGAGACAGCTTCCCAACAGAGGGAACAGCTAGTGCAAAGGCCCTGTGGCAGGAAGGAGCAGCGTACGTTCAAACCCATTGCGTTTGGAGTGCAGTGGATGAAGGGAGGTGGCATGAGATAAGGTTGGACTGGGGGAGAATGAACACATGTGTACATATGGCTAAGTCCCTTTGCTGAAACCATCACAGTGTTGTTAATTGGCTATATCCCAATATAAAATAAAAACCCTTTAAAAAAAAAAAAGATGAATTTCAAGCAGGGGCTGGACATAAAGCCGTGAAAGGGGCTCTGGATTTTATCCTGAGGGTAGAAGAAGTCACCATCAAGCTCTTGGGCCGATCCTTCCAGAGAGGCAGAGTCCCTGATGAAGAATTGCTGGGCATCCCCTGCCCCATTCTCTCTGGCTTATTCTGGAACCATCTCTGGTGGAGGGCAGGGATCTGACAAAGCATTCTATAGGTTCAGAGCTAGTGCTGGGCGTGGAGACAGTTTTCCAGGGCCTGACAGGTGGTCCTCAGGAGCAGGAATTGCCCCATTCGAGGCTGCCAAGTTGGCCAGTTGGTCTGTGATTCCCACACCCCTGTTCTAGGCTCCTTTTCTCTTCCCACACCCTCACTTGGGCTCCCAACTCCCCAGACTCCCTCCATTCCCCCTTTCAGGGGACCTCTTATTCTCAATGACATTCCTTTTATGGGTCAGCCTTGCTGGATCCCCTAGAAGTTCAGCGTCAGTCATGTTCCCACTGCCCCCTCCAGGAGCTGCTCACTCCACACCTGCTCCCTGTTGGCCGGAAAAGAGAAAAAAAAAAAACCACTCAACCCTCCACAGGCTCCTGGGAGCCTGCCAAGACCCCCCAGGGAGGGAGGAAAGCCTGGAAACCTCTGGGGCCAGCAGGAGACCTAGGAAGCCTGGATGACTGCTAGAGGGAGGGGCAAGATGTCTCCCACCAGGAGTGTTATAATGTGCTTGCCCACTTCTCCCAGGAGCAATACAAAACCAAGGGAGGACATCTGGTCCTCACCCTCCATGACTCAGGGGAGAGCCTCGAGTGGCCGTTATCACCTCCCCAGACCTCAGTTTCCACATCCATGAGATGCGCAAGAGTATTACTTTGCTAGCATGGTTGTTGAGTTGGTGGAGAGAATCACATATCTTATTTTATCCCACAGACCTTAACTAACTGATTACCCACCATGTATCCAGCCTGTATTGAACACTACAGATGCCTGAGAGATGAGTAGGAGATCCTAAATCTTGAAGATTGTGGCACACACACAAAAAAAACAATATAAAGTTGTAAAACCCAAAGCTCGCATGTATATATTGAAATGAATACAGCCTCTCTTTAGATTTTTCTCTTTTTAATATCTATTTTTATTTATTTACTTGGCTGCTCTGGGTCTTAGTTGCGGCACATGGCATCTTTGATCTTCGTTGTTGAGTCATTTGGGGTCTTTTCCTTATGGCATGTGGGATCTAGTTCCCTGACCAGGGATCGAGCCCAGGCCCTCTGCATTGGGAACGCAGAGACTTAGCCGCTAAACCACGAGGGAAGTCCCCTAGATTTTCTAATTGTAAGATTCTTGACAAGTTCATTGCAGCAGAACTTTACGTTTTTGTGGGAGGTAGCAGCATGCCCCAGTGACCCTGACATTGGCACCACAGACTCTCTGATAAGGTCAGATAGAAATAGGTTAGCCTCTGTGGATTCTACAGTCTCCGTTGTAACTGCTGCTGTAGCCTGACTCTGCTGCTGTAGTTTGAAAGCAGCCAGACAGTATGCAAATGAATGAATGGGTCTGTGTCTTAATAAAACTAGTTGCAGCCACTGAAATTTGAATTTCATATCATTTTCACGGGTCATGACATATTCTTCTCCTTTTTCTCCCCACTCCGACCCCCATCCACCAACCATTTGCAAGTTTAAGAACCGCTCAGCTCATAAGCTGTGCAAAAGCAGGCAGCCAGTGAATTGGACCAGGGAGCTGCAGTTCACCTACTCCTAATATATTCTTAGCCTGCCCACAGAGTAGGACAGTGCAGATGCCATGGCACTCTCAGTGTGGCCTGTATGAAATACTTGCCTCCTGGTGTGTGCTGAGGTGTACGTGTGTGTGCGTACACACAGCGCTGCCCCACCTGTACATCACTGACACCCAAATGCCCTGTCTCTAACCCTGTAGTGCTGCCAGCGGAAAGCAAGCCCAGGTGTCAGGCTTGGACCACAGGGGAAGGGCCAGCCCTGGTCCCATGGGGGCTGCTGTTTGTTCAGCCTGTGGCCCGTCACCTCTCCCCTGCTGGGCTGTTTTCATCACTTGCCACGGGGGGTGAGTTTCCCTTTGAAGCCCCGAAGGTCTGGAACCCACGTGGCAGGGATGCCATGACCCTGGTGTTCCTTTCACAGGCACATCTGCTGCGATGTGGGTGATAATGGGCCAGGTGGTACTGGTCCCCCATAGCTTTCCTGGTTTTCCTTTGCCTTGAGCCGACCAAACCAGGATTTCACAAATGGGAAAACCAAGGCGGAGGGGTTGGCCCAGGTGGGCAGAGCCTCTGGTGGTGGAGCTGGGTCCAGGAGCCAGAGGGGTTCTTGGAGGAAGGTGTTGGCTCCCACCAGCAGTGGGAGAAAGATGTGGGAACCGCCTCCTGTCCCCCGTGAGGTCACCTGCTGAGAGCCACTTCCCCGCTGCTGTGGAGGCAGGTGGCCGCCACAGAGGGCTTCATCTGGACCCTGGATCCTCCTCTTGGTCCCCGCTTCGGACAGAGATCTGAGCTAACCACTCCCCAGGCCGTTTCCAGATTTCTCTCTGAGCTCACGTGGCTGGGAGTAGGGGCAGGGGGAGTGATGCACTGATGGGTGACACCTGTTCTCTACTCCCTCTACTGCTGGGGGCACCCCTGGCCGCCTTCTGCCCATTCTGTAGATGGGACAGCTGAGGCTGGGGGACGCCAGCCTGGGGACCATCCACAACTGCTGTCCCCACAGCTCAGAGCACGTCTGTGCCTGGCACTCCCAAGCTGTCAGGCTGGAGTGACAGGTGGTGCCTGTTTTCAGCATCTCCCAAGCCAACACCAATCCCTTCTCTGGGTAGCCAGCGCTCCACTCAGCCCGGGAGCCCTGATGGAACATCCTGTCTGAAGCCACACTGAGGCTGTCAGAGATCTGGTAGGGCCACCCAGAGAGAGGAGCAGCCGTCACCAGGGAAAGCACCACCAGAATTTAGACCCCTAGGCAAGTCGTTGTATCCTCCAAGAGAGAGGGGCCCAGAGAGGGTACATGACTTGCCCAAGGTCACACAGTCAATCACTCCTCTGGAACCGGGTTTCTCACACAGGTTTCAAGGATGGAGACTAAGGGTACATTCAACAAGCCTGCCAAGAGAGTCACCTCCCCCCCTCCCTTGAGCGCTCTGCTGGGGCTTGTTGCCAGATTCTGTACCAAAGTAGGAACAGCCTTGTGCAACCCCAGAGGCCTCCGGGCCCAGCTCCCTGGTTACACAACCCCTTGGGACCTTCTCCCAGACAACCTGGAGGGCCCCCAGGGGGCTGGGCCTGACACCAGGGGCAGGAAGGATGATATGTGTTTGGACTGGGAAGGGGTCTGTCCCCTGGTGGCTGCAGCTCCAGCTGAGTCATACAAGGGTGTCTCCCACCACCACCTGTTGCACTGCCTGCATCTCCACCCTGACAGATCCATCCTTTTGCCTCCGGCTGCTTGTCTGGCTCCTGGAGTCTCCTCTGGTACCATACATTCATCATCACTTTTATTTGATAATCACTGGTGCCTACTCAGTACCAGGCCCTGGACCAGTTCCCTGGAACTCAGAAAGATGGACAAGACCCCTGCCAAACGGGTTTCAGAGTCTAGTTAAGGCAAAGGCAAGTACATATCATGGGAATAGCAGCCAAACTCTCAGATTCAGATATAGATCTGGATTCCAGCTTGGCCCTTTGCTGGCTGTGTGACCATGGGCTAGCCCCTTAACCTCTCTGAGCCTCAGATTCCTATTCTGCAAAGTGGGAATAAGAATAGTCCCTACCTGAGAGGGTTATCGTGAGGACTGAATGAGATAATGTAGGTAAAATCACAGAGAATATTACTTTGCACATAGTACTCATGTTCAAGTAGGAAAAAGATTTAAATACCTCATAGGAGAGGTACAAGCTTCCTGACCAGATGATATGGACAGTGTGTGCCAGGGGCCTCTGAGCAGGAGGACTTCCTGGAGGAGTTCTCCAAGAGTCTGTATGGTTTGAGGAACACTTCTGGCTGGAGGCAACCCAGGCAGGCCTGAGTGGAAGAGGGAGGCAGTGATAGAAGCTGGGGAGAGGTAGGGAGGGGAAGGGAGGCCTCTTGAGTCTCACCAGGCATGACTGGGCCTCCAGCTGTCACCCTTTAGCAGCCAGGCCCCAGGGGACCCAGAGCCACACCGCAAGACCAGCCTCATTAATCATGGGCCCTCAGAGGCCAGAGGTGAAGGCGGCTGGGCAGGGGCTGACGCAGGCTCTTCCCAACAATCTGTCTGGGCTCCCTCCTCCCAGCCAGCAGGCATCAGCCCACTTTATACATAGCCAAGGTGAGGCTCAGAGGGTGGAGAGCCACCTGCCCAAGCTAGGAAGACACGGATCAGAGATTCAGATCCCGGTGGCCTGCAGCACCCGCCCTGCATCAGGCCTGATTGCCCTAGCACCTTGGACAGCGCCACCCGTGGCTGGACCACTGCTGTGGGGAGTGGGGGTGAGAGATGCTGGGTCACGTCCTCCTGGTAGCATCTTCTCTCTCCTTTCATGTACCCTACCCCTGCTGCTCCCCTCTCTGTCCTTTCCTGCTCTTTCCCAACCTCCCCGCACCCCGCATCCTCATCAGTCCAAGGGAGCTGTAGAGTCTGACCTAGAGATGAGGAGGCGGTGGAAGCTGTGATGGGGAAATGTGGGGGCTGGAATAGGAGAGGTGATAGGGAAGGTGATGAGAGCCATGGGGGTGGGGAGGGGACAGGGAGGTGATGGGGCTATGACTAGAGCTATTAATGGTAGGGTGGGGTGAGGTGGGGAGGGTGTGATAAAGGGGACTGTGATGGGGAGGGTCATGGCAGGACAGCAATAGGAGTGCTGTGCAGATTGTGATGGAGGGTGGTGAAGAAGGTGATAAGGAGTGAAGGGGGAGGCATAAGGGTTCTAAAGAGGGGGTGATGGAAGACGTGATGGGAGGGTAGTGAGGAGGGGCTAGGATGGGGAGGTGATGACTGGTCACACGGGAGCTGCCCATTCAGGCTGCGGGCAGGGGGATCCTTAGCTTCCTCCCCAGGGTATGGAGGGTGCCTGGGGCCCTCCGAGGCACCCCGCCCCCATATCTGTGTCTCCCTGGGCCTCCCTCTCACTCCTACATCACACCCAGCAGTAGCCACTCCAGGACAACCTCCAGGTCCCAAGAGAGTTGTCACCCCCCAACCCCCGGCAATGAACCCGCTCAGGCTCCCAGTCGAGGCAGGTGCCCTACCAACCCCCATCTACCCTTGACTGATACCAGCTGAGGGCATGGGGCCCCCAATCTGGAAGTGGCTGCCTCGGGGAGCCTTGTTGGTGAGGTCCAGGCTCTAAGTTCCCTTCTTCGCAGCTTTCTGGTAATTGTGGGGATGGGGTAAGGATGGGAATGGGCGCTGACTTGTGACTTTGAGTAAACCACACCATCTGCATGAGTCTCGGTTTCCTCCTCTGTAATATGGGCCCAACAACAGTCCCCATCTCGTAAGATTCTGATCAGTATTAGTTTGTTCATTCAACAGGAACTTAATGAGCACCTACTACGGGCCAGACACTGTCCTTGGCACTAAGGAGGCAGCAGTGAGCAGGACACATACAAATCACTGCCCTCAGAGCCCTTCTACTTTGGTAGGAGTGATGGGCCTGGTACAGGAGGCCAGACACTGAGGAGGTCGGGATGTGGGGGTGTCCTTGATTTGGGGGCCGCAGGAGCAGCCAGGCTGGAGGCTGAGTCTCCCCCAGGTCCTGTGTAGCTGCCTCCTGGCTCTGCCACTCTAGCCAAGTGCCTCTCTCTGGGCTCCTCCTGTTATCCCTCTGGAGTTGCTCCAGGCTGCCGCTTCCACCTGCCCGGACAGTAGTGGCAGGCGGGTGATGGGCTATGGGAGGAAGTCTGGCACCGGGCCCTAGAGCTGAATGCCCTGAAATGCAGAACAAAGGAGGAGGCAATCGAAGGAGGCGGCACTGGCGGCCAGGACAGTCCTGCCAGCAGCCTCAGCATAGCCACCTCTTCTGCTGATGACAAGCTGAGCCCCACCGCCACAGAGCCTTTGTCACCTCTCCCTCCGACTGACTGCAAGCAGAACACACCGGGGGAACGAGTAGGGTTCACCCGAAATGGCACCGACATGGAGCCCTCCCCAGGTTCCTCTCTTCTAGGGAACAAAGGTTCATTTATGCCAAGGTGTTAGTCACCTGGGACCGTGAAAACACGAGTCAAGGAGCCAGGGGTCCAGATCTACCTCTACACTGTAGGTGATTTGAACCAAGTCCCTTTCTCTTTGGGGGCCCAATTTTCCCATCTAGAAAAGAGGCTGAGAATTTGGATGCTTCCAGGGTTGGGGCAGCCAGCAGAAGTGTGTGCGGTGGCTAGGAAGGCAAGGATGTTTAACTGTTGTTCTCTAGAGCACAGTAGGTGCTCAATAAATACTTGAAAACATGAATAGGGTGACTGTGACTCAGCTTCTGCTAAGCTTTGCCAAGAAAGCCAATCTTTGTCACTGCCTCTTTGGATATTTGGGGACATTTTTGAAATCCAGACTTGAGTGAGTCCACCTCATTTTTTTTTAAATGGTTATTTATTTGGCTGTGCTGGGTCTTGCTTGTGGCATGTGGGACCTTTTAGCTGTGGCATTTGAACTCCCAGCCACGGCAGGTAGGATCCAGTTCCCTGATCAGGGATCAAACCCAGGCCCCTTCATTGGGAGAGTGGAGTCTTGGCCAATTTTTAAATGCCTGGTCATTATACTTAGAAGATGCAAATAGTGTGGTGACCAAACAAAGTCACAGTCACCCTCCACTTTGCAATCTCCAGGCTAGTCATCTGTAGTACTCAGGTGGGTTCACATGTGTGTATTTGGTCATTCATTGATTCATTTAGCTAGCATTTTCCAAGTGCCCACCTCCCTGTGCTCCTGGCTATGGAAGGATGCTAGGGTGGCTGAAAATCACCCAACCTTTGAGAGGCTTCCAGGCTGGAGAGAACAGACGCCTCAACAGTTAGAGCTTGTGCTCGGTGTTTTAACGGCGGTTCTACAGGTACAAGGTGCTGTGTGAGTCCCAAGGAGGTAGTGATTCTCCCTGAGGGTGGCAGAGATTTTTAAGAGGATGGTGGTTGAGCTGAACCCTGACAAGCGTGCAGGAACCCAGGAGAGAGGGACATGGGGTGGTTTGAGTGGAAGGACATTCCAGACAGAGGTAACAGCATGGGCAAATACACAGGGGCAGAGCCGTGTATGTTGCGTTTAGGGAATAACTAGATGTTTGGTGCTATTAGGGTGTGAGCTGTGTAGCCAGCTGGGCTTTGAAGATGAGCTGACGCACTTAGAGCGATTCGTTCTGCAGGGCACTAGGGAGCTACTGATGCGCGTAGGTCAGAGGAGTGATGTGGGCGGACTCGAGTTTATGAAAGACCCTCTCCCGCCTCGGGGGACAGTGTGCCTTACAGGGTGTGAAGGGTACCGGCTGGGACCAGGACAGAGGCTGCTGCAGCCGGCTAGGCAAGCAGTCACGGTGGCCTGGACCAGGGTGGTGGCGCTGGAAGTGGGGAGAAGTTCAAATCTGGCTGGGTGGAATCCTAGCTAATAGCTTACATGTGTTATGTGGGGTGAATCACTTCACCTCTCTGTTTGGATTTGTGCAAGGCAATGATAATAGTGGTACCTGTTCTGTAGAGTGTTATGTGGATTAAGCAGTAACATGTAAAACACTTAGCACAGTACCTGACACATAGTAGGTCTTCTGTGAGTGTTTACCATCAGGATGGGGAGGAAGATGTTCAATTTCACAGATGAGAAAGTAGAGGCTTGGAAGGGTCGGGGCAGTGGCCCAACAGCACTGGGCGCTCCAGGAGATAGAAGACTTTCTGCTCCTTCTTTTTCCTGCCCCCTCATTTCCCTCTCTCAGCTGCTGCTGCTATGCCAGGGGGTCCTGAACCCGAGTGTGTTGGAAGCCATGTGACCAGGAAGCCACACACACAGCTCATAAAGTGGGCACAGCCAGCTTGCAGCTGCCGGCAGACTCCAGAGGGAGGGGTTTTTGAAACCATTTTAAGGGTGGTAGCCTCTCCAAATGCTCCACAACCCTTTAGCCTCCTCCAGGCAGGGCTGGAGACCCCCTCCCTTCCCCTGCCACAGAGCTTAGGGAGACTGGGCCAGCTTCAAACATGCAGAAACCGCTAATGGGCTGCGGCTCAGTTGACAAGTCCCCTGGGAGAGTTTGGAGGGAAACAGAACACGGCGGGATTATTGATCACAGGGCGGGAGGGGGAGTTGCCCTGGGTCCACAGACTGCAGTTCGAATCCCAGCCTGGCCGCCATTCCCGGGTGGACCTCCAAATCTTCCCAAGGAGCCTCAGTTTCCCCATCTGCCAAATGGGGCTAACTACAGTGCACAAAACCTCTCAGGCTCTTTCAAGGGCTGATCGGTACGCATCAGCGCTTAGCATAGTAGCTGGCATTCAATAAAGCAGGATGGCTCTTGCTGTCGATGTCAGGGAGTTGGCCAGCCACTCAGATAATCAGTCGAGGCATCAGGGAGACGGCTGCTATTCCAGAAGGCCATATAACAGCTTGGGTCAGAACGTCAGCTGTGTCCCTTACTTGCTGTGTAAACCTCCATGCCTCAGTCTCCTCCCCTGGAACACAGGCCGGGAAGAGTAGGGCAGTGAAGAGGACAGCTGGAGTCAAGTAACCCGGGATGGGTTCTGATTGGATCACTTCCTTGCAGATGACCTCAGGGGTTCCTAACCCTCTCTGTACCTCTGTTTCCTCACCTCTAAAACAGGATGGTGAATTTCCTGGTGGTCCAGTGGTTAGGACTTGCGACTTTCATTAGCCCGGGTTCAATCCCTGATCAGGGAACTAAGATCCTGCAAGCCGTGGGGCGCAGCCAAAACAAAATTTTTTTGTAAATAAATAAATTTAACTGGGATGGTAATATCCCTACCTCATAGGGCCACTGTGAGGATTAAATGAGTTATGAGCCTGGCCACAAAAGCGTGTTCTCTGAGCATGACTGTTACTATGGTGTGACTTCTGGGTTGGTGGAGGATTCAGTGAACTATCTCATCAGGCCCAGCATCCACTGGGTGTTGAACTCATGCTTAACCCGCTGCCCCCCACCCCCTCCCGCTCCATCACAGACCTCAGGCGGG
>NW_011495054.1:4551371-4557106 GCF_000754665.1 Bison bison bison
CACTTCCCTCCGGGAAGCCACCCCCAGAGGGAGGGGTTCATTGCTGGGCCTTGGGACTGGCCCAGCCCAGGGTAGAACCCTTTGGAGGCTAGAGAGGCAGACAGGAGGGCTCAGAACCTTCCCCCCAGCTCTCTACAGAGTCAGCTTTTTCTTAAAGCAAAAATCTGGGGGCTGAGACACCCATACCCCACCTTCAGGCAGGGGGTTCAGATTGGGACCACATTCTCCAGGCAGAAACCTCTCACGATGGCGAAACAACTGAGCGCAAACTGAGGTAGTGAGTTCCCGTCGCTGGAGCCATCCTAAGCTGGACTATCCCTTGGCTGAGTTAAACCAGTCTTAGAACCAGTCTAACCTGGCTTTTCCTTTACTCCATGAATAAGGCATCATTCCCCAAGTCTCCCAAGATTTCACTTCTCTGGGATCTCAGTTGTGTTCTGTAAAACAGGAACAATTTTAGTTCTTCCCTGGAAGGAACCATATGGGGATAAAATGAGTTAGTGCAAGGAAGGTGTTGAACTCAGCCTCTGGCACACAGTGGGGCCTCAGTCAACATTAGCTTTATTGTTATGGCCGTAGCTGCTGGCTACCCCACAGCCTCCCCTCTCTGCTCCTCCCTGTCTCTTGGCTTGGCTCTCTGGTTCTCCCTGACTGTCCATGACTGCCTTTGTCTCTAGGCTTCAGGATCCTGTTCCTTTATGTCTGTTTGCCCCCGACTCTCCTTTATCTACCTTAGCACATCCCATTTTGATCTCGGCCCTCGGCGCATGTATGTCTCTCCCAGCCTCTCTCACCCTCTGTCTTGCTTCCTCCCGTGTCTCCATCTCTCTTTGGTTGTCTGTGTCCCAGGCACGAACTGGTCACTGGCTGCAGTGACCGCAGCCGCCCCCACACCCCGTCTCCGGGGGCCCAGCTCCTACAATCCTCCAGCTGACATTTGGCCAAAGCCCCTTTCCTCTCAGTTCAGCTGGAACAAGATTGGAATTTTTCAACCAAACATTCCTGAGAAACGAAGGAGGGGGTGTGGGGGGACGGGGAACAAAAGCAGACACAGAAACCGGCCCAGAAATAGTACATGCTTGACACAGGTTCCTCACCGCCGTGGGGACACAGACCCTGGTGACCGGCACAGCTGGGTGCCCAGGAGGCTGGAGAAGGGGGAGTGGACCCAGCAGAGCTGCTGGGTGTTAGAAAGATCAGCTGTGCATCCAGCCCACTAGTCTGAGGCCCTTCCCATCTCCCAGGCTGAAGAACCTCCAGCCTCTCATCTTAGACCCATTGTTCTGGTCTAAAATCTAGGCCAAGGCCACTGGGGAGAAAGAGTGTTTCCGCGGTTGCTCCCTTGCACATCTCAAGATCGCAGCCCAGGCAGGTCCCCAGGGAACCAGCTGGCGCCCCCTGCCCCTCGGCCTGGTCCAAGGCCAGTGGGAGCTGGGCAGGTAGATGGACGGGCAGGCAGCACTGGGCGCTGCGGGGTGCGGGGCCGGGCGGGGTGAACGGCAGCTGCCCTAATTACTCCAGCTCGCCAGGTTCCGATCTCGTTTGAAAAGGACTCCAGGGACGCAGCCTTTAATAACTACCAGTAAACAGGCAGGAAAATCGATACCTGGTAAATAGAGCCCTGGAGAGAGGGATGCCTGGGCTGGCTGGTCCTGACCTGGCTGGGAGAAGCTCCCGGAGTCCTCTGTTGCAGAGCTGGCCAACGCCGACCTTTGGAACCCTGTCTCCCGCCTTTCCCGGGACCCCGTGTGCACTTTGGCTTCTGCCCTCCACATCTGCACTCCCTCTCCATCAAGACCAGCCCCTCCCCTTTCCCACTCCCTCTGAGCCCTGACCTGTGCCAAGTAGGTTGCTTGTTTCAGTTGCAGATGCGTCCTTTGACATGCCTTGTGCCTAGTGCTGGGAACAAAAATATAGATGTGACCAAATCCTTGTCCTCCTGAAAGTCATCAACCAATGAGAGAGATTAAGAACAAAAACAAATAGCTTATTGACAGTGCAAGAATAGACACACAATAAAAAGCAGCATGTGCTAGCTGTAACAGCAGAATGGAAAAGCACTTCCTGGAGCAGGTGGGCGTGTAGAGGGTTTTGTTGGGTGAATAGGAGTTTACCAAGGGACTGAGGGGTGGGAAAGGGCGAATGTGGTAATGTAAACAATAATAGCGGCATCTTAGCTAACATTCATCAAGTACTTACTGTAGCCAAGCTCTCTGCCAAGCATCTATGATATGCATTATCTTATTTTGTCCCACAGTAATTCCTTGGGGGGTAGGTATTAATACCCCCATTTGACAGATGAGGACACTGAGGCTAAATGTGGAGCCAGAATTTGCACATGGCTTGTGAGACTTCTGAGTTGTTTCTCTCAACCACTTCACTCTGCATCTTCTGCCCTTGATCCTGCCCTACCCAGCTCAAGACCTGGCACACACAGGTGCTTAAATATGGCAAGTTTCCACCCATTCCTTTCCCTTCCCATCCAGGGGTTATACCTTCCAAGTAACACAGTGCCTTAACCCTTACCAAGGAGGCCCATCAGACCTGAAGATCATCTGTCATGAACCCTCATTTTATAGATGGGGAAACTGAGGCTCTGAGAGGGGAAGACCAGGCCTCAGGAGCAGAGCCAGAGCAGGATCCCGGATTTTCCCTCTAACTAATCCCCTCACAGGCCTGCCCATTGTCAAAGAAAAAAAAAAATCAATTTTCGAACACTCAATTAAAATGATAAAGCAGATAGGAGAAAGAGGCTGCCCTGGAGGCCCAGGGGGGAAATTGTCATGTAATTGACTGGATGTTATAGGAGCCCGGGGACCCCACGCCCACCACACCCCTCTCATTTGCCTCGACTTCCCCAGCTCTCTGGGCACTTGGCAAGGGCCAGGGGTCATCCATAGCCCTTGGGATGCAAACAGAGGAGAGAGCAGAGAAGCCTTTTCAGCCCAGTAGGGACCCACTGAAGGTCGGGTACAGTCTGTACCAGAAGAGAGAAGCCTGAGAAAGGCAAGGGCAGGAAGGGGTCCTCAGGATGGACCATGATGGGCCCTCATCCATCTGGCTGCAGATTCCAGGGCCAGGCACCCTGGCGTTGTGCCAGTTAACAGTAGAAACACCCTCAAGGTAGGGAGAACCCACTGCATGCCAGCACTGCGCTAGGCAGGGAGTAAAGCAGGCAGGATCCCTGATCTCGGGGGTGAGACAGTAAAGCAAGTCTGTAGATCAATGTATTGTGCAGGTAGCACTGAGTGCCAGGAAGAGAAACTGAGAAAGCGAAAAGGATGGCAGTGGGCGGGCAATGGAAGGGTGGTCTTTCCAAAGAGGTGATGTTCAACCAGAGACCTGAAAGAAAGGAGGGAGGAAACTGTAAGAATGTGTGGAAGTGGTGAGGTCATATTCCAGGTGGAGGGGACAGTATGTGCAAAGGCCCTGAGGTTGGACATTGCTTCGGGTCATTAAGGAGCAGCACAGGGACCAGGTAGTGAGTGAGGGAGCACTTTGTAGACCTGTGGGACCTTGTAGGAGCTTTATAGACCATGCGGTGCTTTGTAAATCACAGCCAGGACTTTGACTTTGACTCCAAGTAAGCAGGGAACCATGGGAGAGTTTTGAGCCAAAGAAGAATGTGATCTGATTTGAATGAGATGCCTCTGGCTGCAGTGTAGGGAACAGACCCTACAGAAAGCAAGGACAGAGGTGGAGAACAGTCATGAGTCTACTGCCATGGTCCAGACAGGAGGGACATAGTGACTTAGACCAGACAGATTTGGTGTGCTGGGGAGAGGGGCAAGTGGTCAGGTGTGGGATGTATTTGAAGACAGAGATGACAGGATTTTACTAATAGGTTGGACATGGGGTGTGACATGAGAAGTCTGGGGTGGGTCCAAGAATTGGGGGTTTGGGGCTTGAGCAGCTGGAAAGATGGAGTTGCTTAACTGCAATGAGGAAGATTTCAGGAGGAACAGGTTTGGGGTTAGGGTTAGGAAGGAAGATCACAGCTGTGCTATGGCAGAGCTGAGTTTGAGAAACCTGTTGAACCTGTATGGGAAGCTGCTGAGGGAGCTGCTGGATACACAAGCCTGGCTTTCAGGAGAGAGGATATTGGAATCATCAGCATACAGACAGTATTTGTCTTCAAGGATTCTTTTAAGACCCTCATAAGGAAGGTCTGCTTGTGCCCATTTTAGAGATGAGAAAACTGAGGTTCAGAGTGATTGCATCACCTGACCACAGACACAGAGCTGGAAAGTTAGGCAGCTGGGATTTGAAATGAGGTCTGTCTGCCTCCCAGCCCTGGTGCCCTTCTCAGACCCTGTGCTCTGTGGCTATCCTCACTGAATCCTCCCAACAGCCTGGTTTGAGAGGGGAGGGGTAGCTTATGGATT
The DNA here is from genome assembly GCF_000754665.1 of Bison bison bison. NCBI lineage: Eukaryota > Metazoa > Chordata > Mammalia > Artiodactyla > Bovidae > Bison > Bison bison. Next base: position 4,555,757 of record NW_011495054.1, read on the forward strand.
AGTATCACCTTTATTTTCGAGATGGGGCCACCAAGACGTAGTGAGACTGAAGGGACTTGCCTACAATTGAGGAGCAGTCAAGGGTGCAGCCTTCCCGACAGTGTGTCACGTGAACCATGCAAAAGAATCTCTCCACACTGGCCCCAAGGCACAGGGCGGGCTGAAGGCACTGAGAAGTCCTGCAGCCTGGACGTCCGTCATCTCTGCTTAACCCAGTGTCCATGGAGTCTTGCTCTCAGGAAGCATCCAGAACTGGGAAACATGGAGCAAAAGTTGGGAGCCAAACTTCAGGGCCTCTGTTTTTTATAATGGGTGTGTGAATACCCACCTGGCTGAGGTTATCATGTGGTTATGTTCATTTTGAATGACCTCCCAGCACAGAGCTCAGGGCAGACAGGTAGTGTGTTTGTTAAAAGAAGGAACAAATAAACAGATGTATGGAAAAGAGGATAAATAAGTGGATGAAGGAATGGATCAATGCAAGGATAGCAAAAGGCATGACCGAATAAAATAAGCGGATCCCAAATGAATCATTGTCTGAACTAAATGAATTCATTCATATATTCAGCAACGACCTAGTGAGCACCTACTGTGAGCAGGCACTGGGGATACGGCAGTGAATAAAGCAAAGTCCTTGCCTTGTGGCAATGACATTCTAGTGGAAAGAGAGACAGAAAACAAGATAAATGTGTGAAATATAAAGTATACCAGATGGAGAAAACCCGAGCAGGGAAGGAGAGGGGAAAGAAGGTATGTGGAGGGGAAAGATGGTATATAGAGGTGGTGCACATTTTACATAGGATGGTGGTAAGCGAAGGAATGACTGAAATCATGGATGACTAGACGGGGGAGAATAAATGCAGGTATGAAATGGCGGCAGGCATGGGTGACTGGGCTGATGAAGGAGTTATTGAACGAATGAACTGAGGAATACATGAATGTGTGAACCAAGACATGAAGAAAGGAATGAACGAATGTATAAGTGAACTTGTGCTTGAAGTAATCAACGAATGGATGAACGAACGACTGAATGAGTGGACGGATGAAGGAAAGAAGGGTCATTGGTGTCTGCAGGGTGGTGGCCTCTGTTGATCCCTGCCCTCACCCCAGGCGCTGACTCTGCTTCCCAGTCCCTCCTGGTCTAAACAGATCCCACACTGGCTTCTTCCCCGCCCCCTCTCCCACCCCCCAGCCTGTGATGGCCACTGTTTCACTGCCTGTGTCGACTCTTGAGAGGTGGGGCCGCTTGCCTCCCCTACTCCCCTTGCTGATTGGCATCCTCGTGCTGTCTGGACACCCCACTTCCTTGCCTTCCGCTCCAACCCATATTGCGCTGACCTTCAAGCTCGC
>NW_011495054.1:4557206-4557779 GCF_000754665.1 Bison bison bison
CTCGCTCCTGCGCATATACTGACCCCCCGGGGTCGTCTCCCGCCCCTCTGGCCTGCCCTGACCACCCCCCACCCCGACCTCGACCCCGCCCCCGCCCGGCCGCGGAGGTTCACCGTCCTCGGGTCCTGACTCCCGTTGCCCTTGTGAACACAGGCACCATGCGGCCAGTGCGGCGCAACTTCTACGACCCGTCGTCGGCGCCGGGCAAGGGCATCGTGTGGGAATGGGAGAACGACGGCGGCGCGTGGACGGCCTACGACATGGACATCTGCATCACCATCCAGAACGCCTACGAGAAGCAGCACCCGTGGCTCGACCTCTCGTCGCTCGGCTTCTGCTACCTCATCTACTTCAACAGCATGTCGCAGATGAACCGCCAGACGCGCCGGCGCCGCCGCCTGCGCCGCCGCCTGGACCTCGCCTACCCGCTCACCGTCGGCTCCATCCCCAAGTCGCAATCGTGGCCCGTGGGCGCCAGCTCGGGCCAGCCCTGCTCGTGCCAGCAGTGCCTGCTGGTCAACAGCACGCGCGCCGCTTCCAACGCCATCCTGGCCTCGCAGCGCCGCAAGGCGC
>NW_011495054.1:4558102-4564556 GCF_000754665.1 Bison bison bison
AAACAACCTCAACCGGCCCGGGCCCCAGCGCGCCACCAGCGTGAGCGCACGTGCCTCCATCCCGCCGGGGTAAGCCGGGCCCTGGGCGCAGGGGTGGCGGCCCACCGGGGCTAGGAACAAAGAATTACAGTAATTACAAAAATCATAAGTACTACCTAGCGTCTATTAAGTATTCACTTTGTGCCAAGAGTTAACTAAGCACCTTAACGCTCGTTTATCTCCAGTAACGAGGACCCTATAAGGGAGGGAGCGTCATCAGCCCCAATTTACAGATAACGAACAATCTGCAGCATGGGGAGGGTTAGTAACACATCCCAGATCGTTTAGTTCACAAGTGCTGGAGCCATAGCAGCAGCTACTCTGGTGTGTGTGTAAGCACGTGCTCAGTCGCTCATTCGTGTCGGACTCTTTGCGACCCAATGGACTGCAGCCCGTCAAGCTCCTCTGTCCATGGGATTTTCCAGGCAAGAATGCTGGAGTGGGTTGCCATTTCTTCTTCCAGGGGATCTTCCTGTCCCAGGGATCAAACGTGCATCTCTTGCACTGGGAGGTGGCTTCTTTACCACTCAGCCACCTGGGAAGCCGTAATGGTGTACAGTCCATGTCTGCTATTTACTAAATTCTTTTTCTGCACCATCTCATTTATTACCTACCCCCTCCATTTCATCATGTCCCTATTACAGATGGAGAGGCAGAGGCTGGGAGAGGTATGATACTTTCCGAGGGCCACCCAGGTGGAGGGCAGGGATTGAAATTCAGACCTGTAGGATTTTGGAGTCTGCACTGTGTTGTCTTTGAAGTTCTAGAGGGTTTCCATACCCTGCCCCAGGCCATACCCATCTCATGTGGAAGCTCAAGCAAGCCAATATTGTCCAAATATTTGTGGCCCTAAAGGCCACACCTGAAATATCACCATTACATGGGACTAATACTATGGTTTTCAAGCTGAGCTTTAGGGACCCCTGGGACAGCACGGCATAGTGGCAGGAGAGGGGGTTGGCCAAGAAGCCAGCCTCTGCTTTCATTTTAACCAGATCAGCCCTTTCTGGACTCTCTTTTGAGAACTGGTTTTCATAGGATTTCACTGAGGAAGGGAACCCGGATCATACCAGCTTTGGAAATGCCTGGGTTAAGACACCTATGCCCCAGAATATGGACCCAGTGAGTCTGTCAGCTTCCCACCCAGGAGTCCAGATTCACTTGATCTCAGCGGAGGACTGGATCCTGAAAGAGTTGGAATGGGAGGCCAGAGCAGAGACCTTGACCTTGAGATAGACCAGAAGGGAAAAGGGCAGGTGGGGTGTGGGCTATGGTGCCCAAAACCAGGAACGAGCACCAAAAGGCAGCTCTGCTTGCATCCCTCTGGCGTGACCCAGGAGAGTGGTCATGCACAGATCAGATGTGGAGACAACCTCTGAGGTCACCATATCCAGGTCTTCCTTTCACCAAGAAACTGAGGCATTCGGAAGGGAAGGGGCCCTGAATTAGGCTACCCTTCAAAATCTTTCTGGGCTTCCCTGGTGGCTCAGACGGTGAAGAGTCTGCCTGCAATGAGGAAGAGCCAGTTTCGATCCCTGGGTCGGGAAGATCCCTTGGAGAAGGGAATGGTTATCCACTCCAGTATTCTTGCCTGGAGAATCCCACGGACAGTGGAGCCTGGCAGGCTACAATCAGGGGTCGCAAAGAGTCAGACACAACTGAATGATTAACACTTTCTTTCACTTTCTGAATCTCTCTGGCTTCTGAACTTTTGAGAATCTGGCTGCTTGGGTTCCGATCCCCTCTTGGCAGCTACTTCTGAGCTATGAGATCTGGGGCAAGTCCCTCTCCTTCACTGAGCCTCAGTTTTATCATCTGTCAAGTGGGAGCTGTGTGCCTGATCATACATAGCGCTTATATTGAGATAGTCCTTCAGTGGCAGCCAGGACTACTAATGTTATCCGGAGGAGGGTTGGTATGGGGGGCCGGGGAGTGTGATTTTCCACCGGAAGGACTACAGCAGCTGCCACCTGCCCGCCTAGCCCTCCCTTCCTCTCCCCCTTCCCCTCCAGATCATTCCTCTCCAGCATCCCAGTGCCCACAGGGAGGAGACCAGAGGAGGTTTGGGAGAGCATTTTGGGGAAACACTGCAGAAGGGACTCACCCATCTGGGAATCACAGACGGGTATTCATGTGGCTCCTTGCAGATCACAACCTGGCTCTGGCCGGGCTGGAGGGCCCTAGGATGACAAGAGTAGAAAACAAGTTGGAGTAGATGTGGGAGGGGACAGAAGCAGAAAAGTCCCAGGTGCCTTTGCAGCAAGAATTCGAGAATCTTCTCTCCAGGGCTGTATCACTGAAACCCACTAGTGAATTATGAAGTCAGAAGGTTGTAACCAAAATTTTCTGAAAACGGGATGGGATGGAACTGAATAGAATCAAAGAAAGTGAACAAAATAGAAAACATTGGCATGTGTCATACTTAGTAAGAATTGCTCCAGGAACCTTTTGCATGATTTCTACATGCGTTTCATAGGTCGCCAGGTGAAATGAATTTCTCAGTCACTGATGAAATTTTTGAAAACGGCTCTTTCAGGGAAAGCTGGGGGTTGCTCAGTTTTTATTGCTCGGTATCAATTCTCTAAATATGTACTGTGGGTGCATGTTCACAGAGCCTGACAAGACAAATGGGGTCCAAACTGCTGAACATACAGCCTGCAAATGAGTAAATGAACACAGTTGCTGGAGAGAGAGGGAAACACTAGGGAGGTGATGGGACAGGGTGGTGTGGTTGGGAGGGATGGAGTAGTCAGGGCTGACCCTGCTGAGGAGGTGCATAGCCAAGGAACAGGAACTAAAAATACCCCTGGCTCAGGGGCTTCCCTAGCAGTCCAATGGTTTGGACTGTGTCTTCCAATGCAGGGGACGCAGGTTTGATCCCTGGCAGGGGAACTAGGGTCCTGCATGTGACCAAAAAAAATTTTTTTAAATAGCCCTGGTTCAGAGTAGGGGGGTGGGCCCAGGACACAGGGAGTCTGCTGCTGAGGGAGGGGATGGGAGGAAGGAGGCATGGAGATGGCAGACCCTAGTTCCTGCAGAGTGAAGCTTCCCGTTTCCCAGGCAACTGAGGCTCGGTGCAGCCCATGAGGGGAAAGGGACGGTGTCTCTGAGGAATCAGGTCCCCCACCTTCGCCCTGGTCTCCAGAACACCCAGAGCCCCTCGTGGCCCTTCCCGCAGTCTGTCTGCTTCTGTGTTTAAGTCCGTCGGTGTGCCTGGGCTGCCACAGCAAAGTGCCACAGACTGGAGAGGCCCAAACAACAGAAATGTATTGTCTCAGTTCTGGAGGCTGGAAGCCAGAGATCTAGGTGTTGGCAGGGTGGGTTTCTTGTGAGGCCTTGGCTTACAGACAGGCACCTTCCCCCTGTCTTCATATCATCTACCCTCTGTATCCCTGTGTCCAGATTTCCTCTTTATGAGAACACCAGGCTTATTGATTAGAGCCCACTCCAATGACCTCATTCATAACTTGATCACCTCTGCAAAGACCCTGTCTCCAAGTGTCCGGGAGTTTGGAGAGGGGTTAGGACTCCAGCAGGGACTTCCCTGGTGGCTCAGTGGTAAAGAATCTGCCTGCCAACGCAGGAGACGCAGGTTCGATCCCTGGGTTGGGAAGATCCCCTGGAGGAGGAAATGGCAACCCACTCCAGTATTCTTGCCTGGCAGATCTCAGGGACCGAGGAGCCTGGGGGGTTACAGTCCACGGGGTCACAAGAATCGGATATCACTTAGCAACTGAATAACAAGAACAACAGGACTCCAATGCGTGAGTTTCAGGTCCAGACACAACTGAAGACACAGCAGTGTGTCTGGGACTCTCCTATTACAGCTTTCTGAGGCTCAGCCTCTCTTTCAGTCTCTCTCGTCTCTGTGACTGTGTCTCCCTGTCTCTGTCTCTTGCTCCTTCTCTCCTGCCTTTTTCTTTCCTTCTCAGCAGCTCTCTCCTTCTCTGTTCCCTTTTCTCCACTCTTCTTCTCTCCTGCAGAGAGAGGTGCATAGCTTCTCCTCCCTGGCCTCAGTTTCCCCATCTGTCAAATGGAGCTAAAATCACCCCAGTCCACGTGTGCTGGCTCATCAGAACTGATGGGTGTGCAAATGTATTTAAAATCACCACACATGATCAGTGCACAGAGGAGGGGTGAACTCAGACATCATTCTTTGTCATCCTTCTTGCCTCCCATCCTCAGCTCAGGACGGAGGTCCAGAGAGCAGCACTGACTTGTCCCCAGGTCACACAGCCAGCAGGACTACAGTGTCCCCCTGGCTGGGGTTTGTTTCCACTCCCCCCTGTGATGAGGCGGGAAGCCAGCTGGCAGCTGATGCCTGGGGGACGGAGACACAGGGGTGGGGAAGATCCGCCCTGTCTCCTGAGAGGGCAGCATCCAGCACTTTGGAACACAGCTGTGGGGCAGACTAAGAGTTTCCAGCCCACGTGGTGGAAGGGAGAGGGAGGGGGAACAGCTGCAGGCCTGTTTCCATTTACTGAGCGCTCACAACGTCCCAGGCTCTGTCTCACGGCTTTTACATGCATCGCCTCTCTTGCTGTGCACAGAAACGGTGGTAGGCCCTATTGTCCCCACTTCTCAGATGAGGAAACTGAGGCTCTGAAAGCCTGGCCCTTGGCTCCAGGTCACGCGATTAGGACTCTGACTCAACAATCGCAGTCGGCCATGGTATTGGGGTGGCCCCTGGCTGCCCGCTCCGGGTTTCAAGCCAGGGTCCGAGAGGCCTGGTCCTGGTGCCACAAGGCGTTTGGAGGCCCAAGGAGTCGGGGGGCCCGCAGCAGCTGAGCTTGGGGCCGGCTTCCCTGTCTCCTCTCACTGTGTGACCCCAGTGGGCCCCGTTGCCCTCTCTGGTCCTCAGTTTTTGCAGCCCGTGCAGTGGGGCTGGCGACAAAGGCCAATGAGGGGGCAGATACCAAGCTGCCTGCATTCAAATCCATCCCTAGCAGTGGGAGCGGGGCTTGGCCCCGCCCCCTCGAGCACATCCCTATCAGACCAGCACGATGTTGTCATTGAGATGCTGTTTGAGTTTTCAAACCTCTGGTTCTTAGCCTGAGAACTTCTTCCTGTTTACTGGCCACCTGTGATTCCTTCTTTTACCAATCACTTGTTTATTTCTTTGTTTCTCCTTCTCTAGGGCTCTTTCCGGCTTTTCTTAAAATTGATTTGCAGATGCTCCTTCTGCATTTTAAGGGTCTGAGCTCTTTATTACCTTTCCCCAGTTCGCTATTTCTTTGTACCTTCTTCTTTATTTATTCATTTTTGGCTGCATCGGGTTGGGTCTTAGCTGCAGCAGGGGGGCTCTTTCCTTGTATCCCACAGGCTTCTCTCTAGTCGCAGTGCGTGGGCTCCAGAGCAAGAGGGCTTGGGCTCAGTAGTGACACCATTGCAGGCTTGGTTGTCCCATGGCATGTGGGATCTTAGTGCCCAGCCAGGGATCGAACCCACATCCCCTGCATTGAAAGGCGATTTCTTAACCACTGGACCAACCAGGGAAGTCCCTCTTTTTACCTTCTCTATAGCTTATGCTTGTCTTTTTAACTAGTTAATCCTTTTATTAATATATTGAGCAGTTTCTGTGTGCCAAGGACTCTTTGGGGGCCCTGGAGATCCAGCCATGAACAAAACAGACAATCCCTGCCCTCCCGAAGCTCATATTTCTAGAGAGAGACAAACAAGAAACAAAATAAATTCTAGTATGTGATAGAGAGTAGTAGTGACTACCGAGGAAAAATAAAGAAAGGAAGGGGTGTAGGGAGTAGTGGGAGGGGCATAAATGGAAATGAAGAGGTCAGAAAAGGCCTCACTGAGAATATAACGTTTGAGCAAGGATTGAAGGAGGTTAAGAAGCAAGCTATGCAGAGAACTGGGGTGGGGGAGAGCACTGCAGACAGAGGGAACAGCTTGTGCAAAGGCCCTGAGGCAGGAGCAGGCCTGGTTTGTGCGAGGAGACCATTGTGGCTCCAGAGGCAACGGGGGTGTGTGGTGGGAGAGGAGGTCAGAGATGAAATGGGGCCAGTCCCGTAGGGCCCTGAAGGCTGTGTTGAGGACTTTGGCTTTTCCTCTGCGGGAAATGGGAGCCAGCTGGTGTTGTGAGCTGGAGACAGGCCGGGATGACTTTGCTGTCGCAAGCTCACTCCGGACATGGAGGATAGGTGGGGGGTGGCGGGGTGGGCTTTGATGTGGCTGGTGTGTTTGGGTGTTTTCCTTCTTCTTTTCATTTCTTGCAGTGATTTTACATTTAGGTTTGAAAGCATTCACATTTTGTTTCTCCGGCTCTTCACTAGGTATTACATTTTAATGCTTCAAAAAACAACAGTCCCAAAGGCACACCATGAAAAGTCTCTCCTGCACCGTGTCCCCGTGGGGCCTCTGGGCTGCCCACTCTCCCCCTTTTCCTGGCCTTGCTGGAGGA
>NW_011495054.1:4564885-4565017 GCF_000754665.1 Bison bison bison
ACCACCAGAGCAAGCAAGCAAAGCGGGCTAGAGACCAGGAGGGTGGGGGAAGGTGACCTAGAGCCCCCAGGCCTCTAGATAAACCTGGGCCCTAACTGACTACCACCCCTCAGAATATCGCTCCAGGGGATT
>NW_011495054.1:4565117-4601811 GCF_000754665.1 Bison bison bison
GGGATTTTGGTACTGTTGAATCCTTAGGAGTGGACAGGGTCAGGGATGAGGGGACCCATTTAACAGAGGGGGAAATTGAGGCCCGTAGAAGGTCAGCGGCTTGTTCAGGCAGCCCGAGGGGTGCTCGATCGAGGAAAGGGGAAGTGAACCAGGCCACAGCCGCCGTTGATGGTCTGTGGCTTGGGCTGGCCCCGTGGGGCACCTCCCTGGAGCTTACTGTGATGTTCTCAGCCCTCTGGCTCTGTGGGGCGTGGGGGTGGGGACTTGGTTGACCCCGGACTGTGGAGGACAAGAGTTCAGGTACAGAAGGAGTGGGCACTGAAGGGGGTGCAGGTCACAGGAGCAGGTCCAGGGAGGTAGGTGCCATGTGTTATTTAACTTCCTTCTCCCCACGATGTGGTGTTCCCACTTCTGCCCCGTCCTCACCCACCTGGACCCAAATAGCTGAGGTCTGAACCTCCAGGGGCTTCCCAAGGGGTCATGGGGTAAGCGCCAGGTGTCCAGGGAGGCCCACTGGGGGACCTGAAACCACCATCAGAGACTGTGACGTGCCTGGAGCCTGCCGGGGACATGGAGGGGAGGGAGAGGACAGGGAGGCCAGCCTAGATAGGTGGATGGAAACTATAGGGAGTGTCAGTGTGGTTTCCTGTGTCCCTGGGGTCTTGGACCCCCTCGTTGCCTGGGAAAGAAAGGAGCAACCAGATCAGGCAAATGTACCCACTCATGCAGCCCCCAGTGAGCTCTCCCAGGCCTGAGCCAGCTCCAGGGCCCAGGTCAAAAGCTTTGCCCCACTTCTAGGCACAGAGGGCTCAGAAGGCTGGCTCACCTACAGATAGCCCCACGTATCAGCCTGATGGGCTCAGCTCTGGCCTCTGACTCAGAAACTCCAGGGCCGCTAAACAGCTGGGTGACCTTCATGAAGTCACTTCCCCTCTCTGGGCCTCAGTTCCGTCATCTGCAGGATAAATGACAAACAGATTTCAGTTCATGTGCCATCTCTGCTTGAATGGGAATGACCTTCTGGAGTCCTTTAGCTTAGTGGAAAGGAGTGCTGGGATGGATTGGTGATGTCTGCCACAGGTGCAGTACTAGTATTAATACACATGTCATGCGTTTGCCATCCCTGCTCCAACCTTGTCTCTGGGAGCACATTTGGTATGAGAACTACTGCTTCTAAGGACACCAGGCCCCCCTCTGAAGATACCCCAGAAGAAGCAGATCGATTCCATAGTTGGTTGAACTCCTCCACTCAATACTTACTGAGAACCCATTTATGCCCAGTTTCATCTTCAATCCTGGGGTCACAGAGCTGGCTTAGACAAGTTTCCAGAAGCTTGCAATCTGGTGGAAGAGATGGGGTGAAACTCCACAGCTAGAATGGGAGTCAGGAAACATCTGTGTCCTCAAAGAAAAGATAAACGCAGTCCCCTGGGGATTAAAATTGCTTAGGGACTTCCCTGGTGGTCCAGTGGTTAAGACTCTGGGCTTCCAATGCAGGAGGCAGGAGGTTCAATCTCTGGTTGGGAAAATAAGATCCATCATGCAACATGGCATGTCAAAAAAAAAAAGTGGCTATGTATTCACTGGGGGTAGATTAGAAAACCCTCCTGAAGATGGTGACCTTGAAACCTGTCTTCAAAGGGAAGAGATGAATTGAGAATAGACCGTATGGACAGGCAGTGAGTACAGTGTGGCAAAGGTAGCCAGACAGGAAAGGGCAGGGAACGGTGTGAGGAACAGTTATCTAGGAAGCCCTCCCCACGGTATCTCATCCTGCCTTTGAATGCGGCCCCCCAGCCAGAGCAGGCACGAGGCATCTCTCTTTGCTTGTCTTTTGACAAAAGAAGGAGAGAGGAGCCAAATGCCCTTTTCCAGACTCATCCTGGGGAGATTTTTTTCTCAAATACAGCCTCCTGCCTTAGTCTCTGAACCAGGGTGAGAGAACTTGGTTTTGTGTGTGTGGAGAAGAACACAGACTAGAATCTGACATTCTGGGCTCACATTTGAGCTCTACCACTTGCTGGCCAGTGACTTCACCTCTTTGTGCCTCAGTTTCCCCCTCTATAGAATGGGACGATCAGATGACGGAGGGAGGGTATACAGCTGAGTCTGAAACATAGCTAGCTCTTGAAATTATTGCCCCCCGCCCGTGCCCAGCCCATCTGTGTGAGGCGTGTTCCCTGAGACAGTTTCCAGGAAAGGTCAGGGTTCCTCAAAGCCTGGCCATGGAATCTCTGCCTTGAGAAAGATGCAAAGCATTTCTGGAAATTTCTTAGAGAAAGCTTACTCGGGCTGTTCCCACGGATGCCCACAAAGCATGCTCACTTCATAGCATTTTTTTAAAAAAATTGTTTGGCCACACTGCACAGATTGTGGGGTCTTAGTGCCCTGACCAGGGATCAAATCCACACTCCCTGCCTTGGAAGGGCAGAGTCTTAACCACTGGACCACCAGGGAAGTCCAGTGTGCTCATTTTAGAATGAACATTGGCAGAGAGTCTCTGAGGGGACCAGAGGCTACAGAGAGGCTTCTCTGGGCATCTGCTTCAAGGCTCACTTCCAAAGAGTGCAAAAAAAAAAAAATTCACGGGGAGATTGTGCCTGAGCATCACCTCAGAACATCCCTGCAAAATCCAGTCTTCCTTCCTTCTTTCATGCAACAAGTCTTTCTTGAAAATCTACTGCATGCCATGTACTAGCGGTGACAGTGGGTGGTGAGGAAGGTCTTCCTGCCCGAGGCAGCGCTACAGCAGCCTCTGTGGGAAAAGCCTTCAGGCGGAGGGTGCAGCAAGTGCACAAGCCTCAAAAGGGCTCAGCAGTTCATTTTATTATTATTTTAATCGATGAGACACTGTTATTTTACATATATATAGAATAACGTCTCATCTATTATATATATATAACAATGTCTCATCTATTATATATATGTGTGTGTGTGTGTGTATGTGTGTGTATATATATACATTGAATATATACAATGAATATATATATTCATTTGGGACCTTAGTTCCTCAACCAGGGATCGAACCCATGCCCCATGCATGAACTCCTAACCACTGGACCACCGGGGAAGTTGCAGGGCTCAGCATTTTAGAGCAACAGCAGAAGCATGTAGAGTAGAGAGATGGAGAGGGTAAGAGATGAGGTTACAGTGCCAGGGAGGGTCTGGTCATATGGAAGACTTTTATATCAGACTGTGATATTTTATACATATATATATTAGTTATGTATAATTATATTATGATAATATAATTAATGTTATATCAGTTATATATCATATTATAAAATTAAGTAAGGTAAGAGCAAAAGCAGAGGCCTCTCTAAAGTGGCAAGGAAGGTCTCTGGTAGGGTAACATTTGAGCAGAAACCTGTGTTGAGTGTGGGAGCAGAACATGAGGATAATTGGGCATTCTGGAAGAGCAGTCAGCAAGTGCAAAGGCCCTGGGGTGAGGATGTGCCTGACCTGTTTGCAGAACCGCAGGGAAACCAGGAGGCTGAGGTGGAGTGGATAGAGCGGGGAGCACAGGAAAAAAGAATTCAAGGGATCGGTACTGGCTGTGTTGCATATGGTAATGTGTGCGTGCTAAGTCGCTCAGTCACGACCCATTCTATGTGACCCTATGGATCATAGCCTGCCAGGTTCCTCTGTCCATGGGGATTCTCCAGGCAAGAATACTGGACTGGGTTGCCGTGCCCTCCTCCAGGGGATCTTCCTGACCCAGGGATCAAAAACACATCTCTTATGTCTCCTGCATTGGCAGGTGGGTTCTTTACCACTAGTGCCACCCTGGAAGCCCATACAGTAGAGAGGCTGGAATTTACTCTAAGCAAGGTAAGAGCCAGGAGGGACTGAGAGTACAGGAGGAACAGAATCTGAAGCAGAGATGGGCAAGGCATTGGACCCATCCCTGCCCTGGGTCAGCCAGGCCTGGCTTCTGGTCAGAACAGGTTTCAGGCCTGCAGGGCTCCTCTGACCCTTTGCCATGCCGGGGCGTTGGCGGGGGCGGGGGGCGAAGAGGGCGGAGCCAGGGGCGAAAGCCCGCCCCTCCTTCCCGGAGGCCTGCGGGCAGCGGTCTCCTGTCCAGGGCAGGAGGATGTTCTCACTGACTGACGGGGAGGAAACAGTGCATCCCACATCAAAAGGGGGCCTGGGTGGTTCCCACGCTCCGGCATCGTGGGAACCTTGCTACCCTGGGTTCTCGCAGGGGCCTGCAGATTGAGAGAGCTGGGGGCCACCTGGGGACTGTCCCCCAGCTTGCCGATGGGTAAATACAAAACAGCTCCACCATCACACCTTACTCACAGCCCTCCTCCCAGGAGCAAGACTGATTTTTGTAACCCAGAGCTCTGTGGTTTTTAAAGGGTGCCAGAGATTGGAGGACTGCTAAGATCTAAAACAGTCCCTTTCTGGGGTCCCCTCACCCCACTTTCTAACTCCCTGGCCAAAGGCTCAGCATGACCAGTGTCATGAGCCAGACCAGACTTTGTGCTTCATATAGACCTGAGGTAGCCAACTGTCCTTGCTGGTTGGTAGAGGCTCCCTGGAAATCTGTGCTGATGATTCTGCTTGGCTCGAGAGAGTGCTGTGATGGATTAGTGATGTCTGCCACAGGTGGGAGACAAGAAGTGGTGGTCCTCATGCTAAATATTTTTCTTTCCACCCATTTTACAGATAGCCCTGGAGAGAGGGAAGGATTGTTTTCTCATGAGATAGGAGGGAAGGAAGGAAGGAACGGAGGGGATGGGGAAGCCCTGGATATGTAGAGGACCTTAACAGGCTGTCTATATTGGAAGTGTTCTAAGGAATTCCCTGGCTCTCCAGTGCTTAGGACTCCACACTTCTACTTCAAGGGACATCGGTTCAATCCCAGGTCAGGGAACTAAGATCTGCATGCCAATAATATTAACAACAATAATACAATGGAAGTGTTTCAAAGGACAGCAGAAAGAGGAGAAGCCAGATGTGCCTCCATGCTATCTTATAAGAGGACTGGGGGACTTCCCTGTTGGTCCAGTGGTTAAGACTCTGTGGTCCCACTGAGCAGGGGGTGTGGGTTCAATCCCTGGTCAGGGAACTAAGATTCCACATGCTGTGTAGTGTGGCCAAGAACAACAAAAAAAGAGGATGGGGGAGGGGGATGAGATTAGAGTGGTGGTCTCCCTTCAGGAATGTCCTGGAGGAGTATGACAGATCCCAGGAAGGAGGGGATGGACCCCCCATCCCTTGGGTCCTGGAAGACTGCAAGGAGGAGAAACTCAAGACATTCCCACTCTCATCCCTGCAACAGACTATGAGCTTTGCATGCTTTATCCCATTGAACCTTTGCAAGACTCTATTCCCATTACACACGGGGAAACTGAGGCACAGCATCTTTCCCCTGTCACACCTCAGCTGCCCAAGCCTGGGGGCCCCATGGTACCTCTCCTCTGTTCCACTTCCCTCAGGAGCTATGTTCAGTGACTCCAGGTCACCAGAGTGTTTGGAGACCCCGATGTCTGCTCCAGACGCTGCCAACCCCCTCAGGGGTGGGGTCTGGGAGGGGTATCCCAGCTGACTGGGTGTAAGCCTGTGACGCTGGGCAGGCACAAAATGACGGCTGTGTGCTGTGCATGTGTGTGTTACTGTGTGTGTAAAGTGGGATCCTCCCAGCCAAGTGTCTGCATGTCATTGTGGGGGAGTGTAGGTCAGAGTGTGTGGACCAGTCTGTCCCACCCGGCTTCTCCTGTCCAGTTGAATGTCTTTGTGGTATCTGCACGTGGGTATTTTTCTGGGTGCTGTGTTCCCTGGAGTGTGTGAGTACATATTTCTGTGGTGTTCTCTGTGTAGAAGTGTGTGTCTATGTCTAGACCTGTGTGCGTTCATGGAGTGTGTTCCCTGAGGTGTGTCTGTATGTGTGCATGGTGTGTATTCCCTGGTGTGTGTCTGTGTGTTTGTGTGCAAGAGTGTGTGGCACGTTCCCCAAGTATTCGTGTATCTGTGTCTGTATCTCTATAGGAAGCGGGCCTCCTGGGTTGTGGGTACACTTGTGTGTGCGTGTAACTGTCATGTGATCCCTGGAGTGTGTGTGTACATGGAGGGGGCGGCATGTTTGCAGGGGTGTGTGCCGGTCTGTGCAGTGTTTTCCATGTGTGCATGAAGCTGTGTTCTATTGCACTTGGCATGTTCCCTATACATGTGCATGCATATATAGCCCACGTTCCAAGGGTGTGTGTGTGTGTGTGTGTTTCTGGACCCACTGAAGCAGCACACAAACCTGCCAAGTGTACCACTGGCTTAAAGACACCTTCCCCTCAGCTTGCTGGTGCCGACTGCGCCTGCCAGGGCAGGTGTCCAAACAGCACTGACCGTGCTCAGACCTGAGCAGGCATGCCAAGTGGGCTGCAGCAGCACCTTCCCCAGCTGTCACTGCCCTCACCCTTTAGGCTGCCCCTGGCTTTTTTTTTGGGGGGGGGGGTGCTGTGCCAGGTCTTACTTGTGGCATGCGGAATCTTCCTTCTACTTCCCTGACCAGGGATCAAACCCAGGACTCCTGAATTGAGAGCATGGAATCTTAACCACTGGACCACCAGGGAAGTCCCTTGTCCCTGGCTTTCATTGCACGCCTTCTCCTTATCAAAACTTCCCCATCTGATTTCATGCCCATCCACAGAAAGATACCAGTTCACCCACAAAGCTAAACTCTGAAGTCTGGACTCAGATGGGTGTATTGCACAGATCACAGCAGGCCTCCTCCTTCAACCCTCCTGACATGTATTATCATCCCCATTTTACAGATAAGGAGACTGAGGAGCACAGAGGTTAAGTGACTCTCCCAAGCTTATCACTGCAATGCCTTAGTGGTTTCTTCTCCAAGATGGTGAGAAGTTATACCATGACTTAGTGGGCTGAGGTGCAAAAGAGGTGAAATTAACCAGGATTACACAGTGATGGTGATATGATGGTGCCTGTTGATGTTCAGTCGCTCAGTCATGTCTGACTCTTTGCGACCCCATGCCAGGCTTCCCTGACCTTCACCATCTCCCAAAGCTTGCTCAAGCTCATGTCCACGGAGTTGGTGATGCCATCCAACCATCTCATTCTCTGTTGTCCCCTTATCCTCCTGCCTTCAATCTTTCCTAGCATCAGGGTCTTTTCTAATGAGTCGACTCTTCGCATCAGGTAGCCAAAGTATTGGAGCTTCAGCATCAGTCCTTCCAATGAATATTCAGGATTGTTTTCCTTTAGGATTGCCTGGTTTGACCTCTTTTCAGTTCAGGCAAGAATACTCGAGTGGGTTGTCATGCCCTGCTCCAGGGGATCTTCCCAACCCAGAGATTGAACCCATTTCTCTTATGTCTCCTGCATTGGCAGGCAGGTTCTTTAACCACTAGTGCCACCTGGGAAGCCCAATGATGGTAGTGATGATGGTTAAAACTATGAGTCTGTAGTAGGTACTAGGAAATGTGCTCAGCCTTTTACGTGTAGACTTTCACTGACTCTTCACAGCATATGTAAGGGAGGTGCCATAAAAAAAAAAAAAGTGAAGATGTTAGTTGCTTAGTTGTGTCCGACTCTTTGTGACCCCATAGACTGTAGCCCACCAGGCTCTTCTGCCCATGGAATCCTCAAGGCAAGAATACTGGAGTGGGTAGCCATTCCTTTCTCCAAGGGATCTTCTTGAAAGGGAGGTGCCATATTATCCCCATTTAACTGATGAGGAAACACATTTACGAGAGATGTGGTGATGTGCTGTTGTGTTGAAGTGAAGTCGCTCAGTGGTGTCCAACTCTTTGTGACCTCATGGACTGTAGCCTACCAGGCTTCTCCGTCCATGAGATTTTCTAGGCCAGAGTACTGGAGTGGGTTGCCATTTCCTTCTCCATCCAGCTGCTTAATGGTTGAGCTGAAATATGAAAGCAGCTCTGAATGATGCCAAAAGCCAGATCTCTTCAGAAGGAAGAGCAAAGAGGGGAGGCAAGCTACATTTTCCTGAGACCTTTTCATGTGAAGAGGGGATAATGCCTTAGTCACCAGAACTGACATCAATAAATACTCCAGAGGGGGAAAACGTTCGTCATCCAGTGTCTTTGGAAAACCTGGATTAGCCACAGCTAACCTGTTTCCTTATGCAGGACTTACCAGAGCCTTTAATACATTCACATACATTGTGAATGTCCTGGTGGGAGACAGTGAAGTGGCTCCTTGGTGATCCCTAAATCCTTCTTTCCCAGAACTTTTATGGGTATCAGCAAACTTTGAGAGAAGTTTGGCTAACGTCACGAATAGTTGGGTTTCAGACACAATAGTCAATGAAAAGGAACAGTTGGGAGCCAACGTCTCTCACCTTGGAGGAGGTCAGCTGTGGAGTGAGAGAGGGTCAGTACTAAGTCTAAGGGTTCATTCCATTATCACGGGGTGTTGGGCAGAGGTCCTTGCCGCACTCCACCCGATAATACTGACAGAAGGCTGTCAGTAGGAATGGAATTCTCTAGTGGTCATTCTAGATGACTGGGGCAGTCACAAAGGAGTCAGGGCATGCCCACGAGCCAGAGACAGAAGGCAAAGCAGGGGCCCCTGATCTGGTCTGGGGAGGCTACAGTCTCTTCTCTTCTCCTCTCAGGGTCCCCGCGCTCCCGGTGAAGAACTTGAATGGTACAGGGCCAGTCCACCCGGCCCTGGCAGGTGAGGTCCAGTCAAGGACGGAAAAGAAGGGCGGGGCCCACAAGGTGGTGGCGCCACCTGTCTGCCCATTGACTCCGCCCCTTGGTAGGCGTGGCCAAGAGGGCACATCCCCTACCATTAGGCTACAACTCTGGGGTGGGCGGGGCGGGCAGAAGGCTCTCAACTTGGCTTCAACTTCGGGTGGGGCTGAGTGGGCACCGTCCGTGGGACACACCCCATCCACCCATCCGAGGATTCCGGGGTGCACCAGGCGGGCGAGTCTGGGGAGAGACCCCAAGGGTCCTCTCGACGATGGGACAGCAGGGTGGACAGGGCCTGGATGAGCACCCCGCCCCCTGACTATCGCTGCTCGGTGTCTCGCAGGGATGACTGGGATCCTGCTCTGCGCCGCGGGGCTGCCCGTCTGCCTGACCCGGGCCCCCAAGCCCATCCTGCACCCACCGCCGGTGAGCAAGAGCGACGTCAAGCCCGTGCCTGGCGTGCCCGGGGTGTGCCGCAAGACCAAGAAGAAGCACCTGAAGAAGAGTAGGCCTCCTAAGCTAGACCCTGACCCCTGAACTAACCCTGCTAACCCATCTGAGCTCTTCTGGCCCCATCCACCACCAACTCTGATTACATAAAACCTCAAGCAACCCCTGACATGTGACTCCCACCAGCCCTTACAGCTTCTGACCCTACCCCTCAAGACCCCTGTCTTGAGCCTTGCCCTCAGGGCTAGACTCTGGGTACAGTCAAGCCCAGTCCAATTCTGTCCTTGCAGGTAAGAACCCTGAAGATGTGGTTCGAAGGTACATGCAGAAGGTGAAGAACCCACCTGATGAGGTGAGCCCCTGGGCAAGGAGGAGGGGCGGAGGGCAGGCAGCCTCCCCTCCAGAGATGGAGACCCCAGCACCCCCCTCCTTGTGAGGTTCTGTGTGTTTCAGCCTCTTCTTCCAGTTTGTGGGTTTGCCTTCTCACTGTCTTTACAGCATCTTTTGATAAACAGCAATGCTATGTTTAACAGAATCACATTTATCAACCTTTTGATGATCAACAGTTTTTGCATCTTATTTTTACCCATCTTTTTCCACCAAACGTATTTAAGCTTTGTTTTCGATAGTTAAGCCTTGACTGTGTCTGGAGGGAGTGTGAGGGAGCCATCTCTTCCCCTGCCATGCACCTGAATTCAGTACCTGGGGGTGTCCCCTCTCTTTGACAGATGGAGGCCAGAGAGGGGGCGGTCTGCTGCCTTGGGGGGGTTGAGGGTCTGGCCCCTGCTGAGGGGCAGTGCTGACATGGGGGTGTCCTGCCCTCCCCAGTCCTCAGTCTCCTCTCTGTGCTCCCCCCGACCCCAGGACTGCACCATCTGCATGGAGCGGCTGGTCACGGCCTCTGGCTACGAGGGTGTGCTTCGGCACAAGGGTGTGCGACCTGAGCTTGTGGGCCGCCTGGGCCGCTGTGGCCACATGTACCACCTGCTGTGCCTCGTGGCCATGTACTCCAATGGCAACAAGGTGGGCTGGCGGGCAGGGGGAGCAGACAGGAGGGCTGGGGAGGGGCCCAGACACCTGGGAACCTCACAGCCACCCCCCACTCCCCGCCCCAGGATGGCAGCCTGCAGTGCCCCACCTGCAAGGCCATCTACGGGGAGAAGACGGGCACTCAGCCGCCCGGGAAGATGGAGTTTCACCTCATCCCTCACTCGCTGCCCGGTTTTGCTGACACCCAGACCATCCGTATCGTCTATGACATCCCCACCGGCATCCAGGTGAGCCCTCAGGCCCCTGACTTTGAACTCGCCAGCGGTTCCCCACTGCCGTCTGTGGTTCAAGCCCCCTGCTGCCCCTCCCCACAGGGCCCTGAGCACCCCAACCCAGGCAAGAAGTTCACTGCAAGAGGCTTCCCACGCCACTGCTATCTGCCCAACAACGAGAAGGGCCGGAAGGTGGGTGCCGCAAGGGCAAGGGTGTGTGGGAGCAGGCCGGGGCCCCAGCACTGACCATAGCCATCTAGTGTGCGTGTGTCTAGCCCTGCCAGCGACCTCAAAACCTCATTTCATTGACCAGCCCGCTGAGGTCAAGGTCTTTTTAAAGATAAACAAAGCCTCAGAGAGGGCAAGTCATTTGTCCGAGGTCACACAGTGAGGTCACACAGGAGTCTGGATTTGAACCCAAGCAGTTTAGACTCTTCACCGCCACACCAGAAGAGTGTCGGCTTTTACTTTTTGTTTTTCAAAAGAAGCCAGAAATTCTGATTTTCACGTGAAACCTTCAGGTTTTTGAATACTGCCAACGAAGGAACGAAGCGGCTATTTAACACAGCGTGAGGTTCAAGCCAAATACAGCTGAGGGTCATCAGTTTGAGACTCTTCACCTCAAAGAAATAGGCTGATAACATGGAAAGGGGTTTTACTGGGGGAGCTCAGAGTGGGAGTCAGTCTAGGGAAGGAAGTGAGCACACCGGGTGGCCTTGGGGAATCTTGCAGGGTAACCTCAGGGTGGGCGGGGAGGGACTCTAGCCGTGGGCCGTGTTGCCTGTGACCCTTCCTCGCTTCGCCCCCATTTGCCCCGCCCCTTGCCCCGCCCTCCAGGTGCTGCGGCTGCTCATCACCGCCTGGGAGCGGAGACTCATCTTCACCATCGGGACGTCCAACACCACAGGCGAGTCGGACACCGTGGTGTGGAATGAGATCCACCACAAGACCGAGTTTGGATCCAACCTGACGGGCCATGGCTACCCGGACGCTAGCTACCTAGACAACGTGCTGGCGGAGCTCACAGCTCAGGGTGTGTCTGAGGCTGTGGCCAAGGCCTGAGATCCGAGGCTGCCCACCTTCCCTCCTGCTTTGCCCCTGATCCGGCACATGCCTCCCTCCGCCCGCCGGGTGTGTCCTGGCGGCCCAGGTTCAGGGCTGGGGAGGAGCCTGCAGGAGGAGCCAGGAGCGTTCCGGGAATTTGGCTGGTAGCAGTTGGGATGATGGGAGGATGGCAGGCCAGCCGGCTTGACCCTAGCTCCCCTGAGAGGGTCGCAAGGGTGTACCGGAAACCATAGCAACCTCCCTGCTAAAAAGACAGAGCCCCACCCCCTCACACAAACACACGTGTCCTGTTGAACACATGCACGCACACCCACGTGCCTCTACTTACCCCCAGACTGGGGGGGAAGAGACAGAAAGACCCCTGTGATACCGCATATGGATTCCCATCTGTGTCTCTATCGCATCTGTACAGGCTTGTCTGCAAGCAGGGGACTCAGGGCTAGCACCTGGGGGCCCAATAGGGCTCCAGGAGAAAAGGGGGCATTTGGGAAGCTCAGTATCCTCCCATCTCTGCCACCCACTGATGGCCCACGGGGTGGAAGCCCCCAGATATTCAGCAGTTTTGCAAAAGGGCAGGACAGGGAGACAGACTAGGAGAATCTTATTTTGTGCTTATGTCTCTTCATCCTTCTGGGACCCTGACCTCCTCCTCTCCCATCCCCGAGCCTTATGTCTGTCCCTGATAAAGGCACTGTTTTCCTTCCTTCCCCACCCCATTCTCTCCACCAAATCACTCCTAACATCAAGATCCAAAGGCTGGAGCTTCTGGCTTCAGGAGCGAGACGAGTCAGGCCTGGCTTAGGCCAGCAGGTTTAAAAAGCAGACCAGACAGCAAAGAGTCCATTTCCCTTTCCTCGGGAGTGGGCAGTGGGGTGGCTGATAGTCTCGGCCAACCAGGGGCCTGTTGCCCAGGCAACTCACCAGCTCCGCCTCTGTTGATTGGCTGCCATGGTGGAAGTCAGCCAAGATTTAAAGGGACGCCAGCGATTGCTCTTTTGAAAATCTACCAGTCCCACTGTGGGTGGAGAAATAAATGGTCTTTCTCCTCCTCAACTGGGTCTTTTCCTGTCAAGAAGGGGCGTGGGTGGCTCTGTTTCTGGGGGACTTCAGTCCATCCCATGGGGGAGCTTGCAACAAAATGGTGACTCAAGACCACTGTCCCTGTCAGGCTAGGGCAGCTGGAGATGGAGGGTCCCCACGCTTCTCTTGTCCTGGGGGTGTGATGGTGGCAGAGGCAGACCCTCCCAATCCTAGTCCCCAAGAGGGTACAAGGTGAAGTTCTGTACTCAAGCACAGGTGCAAGGCAATGCACGCAGCTCCCGGGTTCAATGACTAGGAATGAGGAGCTCAGGCTGGGAACCTCCAGGAAACAAGGGGGAACTGGGAGACGCCATGATGGCTTTCTAGAACCTCAGAATCCCAGTCTTTGCCCTCAGGGAGGAGGACCAGGTTCTGTCTAGGAAGAGACAAGGACCTGTCCCAGGATCTGCAGCAAGTCTCCTATCAACCTCTCACATCCCAGGAGGCTGGGAGGCTGTAGTGAATGCTGCGGCTCCAGGCGACCCCTGCTGGGCACCTTTGGGATAGCACCGCATCTTTCCTGGTTCTTAAGGTTTCTGTCCTACCCTCTAGTTAATACAAAACGGGAAATGAATATTTGGAGACCCTTCCAATCCTGCCAGTTGGGTATTCCCCAACATTTTAACTTCTGCGATTCATTCTCAAACAAAAGCTCACCTCAATATAAAATCGCCCAGCCCCGTGATCCTCAAATCTCACGTGCAATCCACATCACCTGAAAGCCCTGATGCCTGCCCTCATGCTCCTCAGATTCTGATTCAGTTGATCCAGGAAGCTGCATTTCCAGCAGATACTCTGAGAATAGGGTATCCAGTTGATACTTCTCCCACAGGGTATCTGTGAACCACGACTGAGAAATCTCTCCCTGTTTCCTACGCTATTGCCATGGAACCCATTTTGAAAATCACACATATCAACTCTCTCACTTATTTTATACAGGGTAAACTGAGGCTTAAAGAGAGGGAAAGAGCCTGGCCTGAGGTCTCTCAGGCTTCAGGGGTCTGGGTCAGGCACTGGGCTCTCAGCCTCAGTTATTCCTGGGGGCCCCTGATTGTAGAAGCTTGTGGTTAGGATTCTTGGCCAAGGACAGGGTTCAGGAGGATCAGTGAGGTTACAGGGATTGGCAGACATGAAAATAGGAAGGGGTTGAGCCCATTTTAGTGCCTGTCTGGGGCAACAAGGCCACATGGGCATCAGGGCTTCAGGTACAGCTGTATCTAGCGGCTCAGGGCCAGGCCGCCCTAGTCAGTGTGGGTAGAGGCCAGTCCAGTGAAGCAGAGACCTCAAGGTGAGCCAAGGAAGTCAGATTCCTTATTCCATCCACTCCAGTCTGCCTCAACCCAGAGGGAGAGATTCATTCAGTGCAAGGCTGGTCCCCAGCCAAAGGACTTCCATGCCTGGGTTCCGGGCTTAGGACACAGGGGACTAGGATATCTCTAGGAGCCTGCAAGTCACAGCATCAGTGAGGTGCAGGGCAGCCACGAGGGGATTCCTGGGCCGGGGGATGTTGAGAAGGGCCCACTGGCTCCTCCCTCCTCCTTCCAGGCTGACTCTGGCATCTCCTTAGGGCCTCAGGGGGCCCGAAACCACCTTCCCCTGTTCCTGCTGCTGGAACTCCTCGTGGGCTTGGTCCAGGTCTGTGAGCACCTTCAGCAGGCGGGCAGCGGCCTCCCTCTGCCGAGCCAGGGCATCAGTACAGGCCCCTGGGAGAGAGAAGAGGAGGCCATAGCGTTTCAGCCAGGCCGCAGCAGGCTGCTCTAATTCAGGTTGAGTGGCTTCCTCAGACTCTGGATGTGCCTGGTGCCCCAAGAATCCTAAAATGTGCCAGAGCCGGGCACATGCAGCTCCCCGACCCGCTGGTGGATTGCAAACAGGAGAGTGGGGGTGAGGGAGAAGGGGCTCAGAAACCAGGGTGGGAGGTTCTTGGCAAGTTGTGGGAGGTACCAGAGAAGAGAAAGAAAAGGGATTTCCTTATCCCCTTACCTTCCATGGCACTGGAGCCCTGCTCTGTGGCTGCCTCCAGAGTTGTATCCATGTTGGAATCCTCAAGGAATTTCATCCTGAAAGTTAAGAGGGAGAAAACCAGGCTGGTCCCTGAATCCCAATCCTGCTCTCGAACCCAGAAATTCTGCTGGTTGAAGGAAACATTACAGGTTCCCACTAAATCATCACCATTGCCATCATCATCACAGCAAACATAGAGTGTCTGATGCTATTCCAAGCCCTTTCCATGTATAAACTCATTTAATTAGCACAAAACACAGGTGGATACTTACTAGGAGCTCCATTACACAGATGACCACTGAGACAGAGAGAACTAAAGCAACTTGCCTAAGGTTGCACAGCATAATAATAATTGTTACCCTTTATTATTAGAAAGGGTATTATATTTCATATTTTTATTATATAGAAAGCTAACGATGTGTCCAGGCACCTACAAAGTGCTTTACCTGTATGAGTTCTTTCGGTCCTCAGGACAACCCCATGAGGTAAGGACTGTTGGTACCCTAATTTTCCAGACTGAGAAAACTGAGGTACAGAGAAGGTAAGCAACTCGCCCAAGTTTCACACAGCCTGTCCAGGATTTGAACCCAGGCAGGCCAGCTTCAGGACTCACACTGTAAGCTGGAACAAATCTCCATCACTGAGTTACAGTGACCCTGAGATCAACCAAGAGGGGGTGGGAACACACATCCACTTGTGTCTCGGGAGTCCTGGGTATCAGAGGATCTCAAGATCCATGGGACTTCCCTGGCAGCCCAGTGGTTAAGACTCTGAGCTTCCAATGTCCCGGGGCAAGGGTTCAATCCCTGGTGGGGGAACTAAGACCCTACATGCCGTGTGGCATGGCCAAAGTGAAAAAAAAAAAAGGTCCCAAGATCTAGTTCTGTATCAGAGCCCACCTGAGGATGGCAACAGTCCTCCCCTAGAGCCTGTCCCCACCCAGAAGCTCATCAGAGGTACACGGGAAGAATGAACCGGTGATCATGGGGTGGGACCCACCTGAGCCGGTCCCGCCCCAGAAGCAGCTGCCGATACACCATCTGGGTCTCAGCATCGGGATCCAGCGGGTCACTCCAGTCCCCCAGGGTGACGGCCGAGTGCGTGCGGCTGCAACCGGAAGCTGGGGGCGACACAGCGCTATCATCTGTAGCTTCGCATTCCCCATCCAGAGCCTCCATGGCCAAGCCCCGCCCCTTAGACTTCTAAAACCACTCTTCAAACCTACTGCTTCCTTCCAGCTACACTGCCCCTGCCTTCACCCAACAGAGCAATAGCCTCCCTTCTCTCCATGCCCCTCCCACACTCTAGGCTCAGCCACACAGACCTTTATCGATCCTTCAGCCTGTCTTTGCTCTGCCTGAAACATTCTTCCTCTGTCCCGTTCTCCAACTTCACTACTTAACTCTTACTCTTCTCACAGGTCACACTTGAGCCACACCTCCTCCAGGAAGCCCTTCTTGCTGTCCTACCCTGGGGCTGGGCCAGAAGGGTTCACTGGCATCTCAAAAGCCTCATCTTGGCATTTGTAACACTGTATTACAATTGTCTGGTTATTCATTTATTTTCCTGAGAACAAGCCTGGCATTTGGTAGGCACTTGAAAAAAAGTATCTGTGTGACAGGCAGCGTTCTAATCGCTTTGCATATATCAACTTATTTAATCCTCACAGCAGCCCTACAAGGTGGACATTATCATCCGGCCCATTTTACACTTGAGGAGACTAAGGCAGAGAGAGGTTAAGTTACTTGCTCAAGGTTGCAGGGCAGCCCAGGCGGAGGTGGGACACCCTGCGATTGACAGGTGTGGAGGGCGGAGCCTGAGCCCGCCCTGCCCCCTCACCTGAGCGCTCGGCCTGGAGGCAGCAGGTCCAGTGCCCGCTGCGGAAGGCACCGGGGTGGCAGGAGGCCAGCTTGTCCGGGTTGGGGGCGCTGGCCTTGCGCAGGGCCGACAGCCATTGGTTGAGCTCGTTCACGTTCTGCGGGGAGATGGAGGGGCAGTCAGAGATGGGTTGGGACCCCAGAGGCGCCCTCTGCTCCTCCCTCATGGTGGCGGCGCCTCACCTTGCACTGGAGGTAGGTGGTGTGCGGCGCCCCCGCGCCGTCCTGCGTCACCACCTGCATCACGTGCGGCAGTTGGAAGGCGCCCTCGTCCACGCGCTCCACGGCTCGGATGTGCGACACGGGGATGGACGAGGGCCTCTGGGAGAGAGGACTCTCGCTGCAGGGCAGGCTAGGGCCAGGGGCCAGGGAGACCGGGCCTGGGGACAGCTTTCCTGTGGGTGTGTGCAGCGGGCGGTGTGTTCCGGCATGGGGACAGTCAGCCTGGTGCATCTGTGCTATGTGCGTGTCCACTTGGCGGCCCTGTGAGTCCCGCAATCACTCTCGCAGTGATCACTTCTCTGGGCATCAGTTTCCATCATCATCACCATCACCATGGCAATCCCTGCTCTTCACTTGGGATGTGGTTCTAAGCACTCTACACCCACCGACTTATTTCATCGTGACAACAGATTTCTGAGGCTGGGTCCATCATTCCTCCCAATTTACAGATGAGAAAACTGAGCCATAAGAGAATAAAGGACCCTCCAGAGGCCACTCAGCTGGTGGAGCCAGAATTGGACAGGGAGTTGAACTCTAGAATCTACACTCTGCTGATAAAGTAGAAAGAATAAGTGTGGACACCGTCTCCAATGGTAGCTGTTATGATTTGTGGGTGTGCAGACACAGAAATGAGTAGATCCCCGTGGGTGTCTCAGTTTGAGCTAGACTTGAATGGCAGCCCCATGAGAATAAAGGACCCTCCAGAGGCCACTCAGCTGGTGGAGCCAGAACTGGACAGGGAGTTGAACTCTAGAATCTACACTCTGCTGATAAAGTAGAAAGAATAAGTGTGGACACCGTCTCCAATGGTAGCTGTTATGATTTGTGGGTGTGCAGACACAGAAATGAGTAGATCCCCGTGGGTGTCTCAGTTTGAGCTAGACTTGAATGGCAGCCCCATGAGAATAAAGGACCCTCCAGAGGCCACTCAGCTGGTGGAGCCAGAACTGGACAGGGAGTTGAACTCTAGAATCTACACTCTGCTGATAAAGTAGAAAGAATAAGTGTGGACACCGTCTCCAGTGGTAGCTGTTATGATTTGTGGGTGTGCAGACACAGAAATGGGTAGATCCCCGTGGGTGTCTCAGTTTGAGCTAGACTTGAATGGCAGCCCCACGAGAGCAGGGAGTTTGTGTTTTGTTTACTGCAGTATCTCCAGCACCTAGAACACTGCATGGTACATAGTAGGTACTTGATAAGTGCTTGATGGGTGAATGGATGGGTGAACGAAAGCCTGGATATGAGTGCATGTACCTTTGGGTGAGATCCAATTTTCTGTGAGTCTCTATAGCACTTGGGTGCATGGGTAGTTCAGTGGTAGAATTCTCGCCTGCCACACAGGAGGCCCAGGTTCAATTCCCAGCCCATGCAGCCACAGCATCCCCTTTGGGGTTCCCAGGTGGGGTTAGTAGTAAAGAACCTGCCTGCCAATGCAAGAGACAAGAGGGACTCAGATTTGATCCCTGGGTCAGGAAGATCCCTTGGAGGAGGGCATGGCAACCCACTCCAGTATTCTCACCTGGAGCATCCCATGGACAGAAGAGCCTGGCAGGCTACAGTCCATAGGCTCACAAAAGAATCAGACATGACCAAAGTGACTTAGCATGCATGGTGTGCGGGCAGAGACCTGCATGGAAACAGCTGAGGAGGGCTAAGCATTGTCCACGCCCTGGGAGTGTCCACATCTGGGTGGGTACGTCCCAGCCACCACAGGTGCACATGCTGAAGATCATCTGATGGTATGTGTAAGCGTTTGCCTGTACCTATTCTGTGCCCACCTGGACTCACAGGTATTAGCAGAGCCTGGCCTTGGAATTTGAGTTTGCTAAGCTGCTTTGGGACCTTGGGCAAGTCCTTGTCCCCTCCTGGGCCTCAGTATCCCCCTGGGTACAAAGAGGCAGCACTGTGAGGGAGGCCACCGTGGAAGTCCCTCCACTTCGGGCTGGAGCCCCACCTGCCACTCAGGACTCTTGGAGTAGGACAGCATCTCCCCGCTGAGCCGGAAGTAGCGCTTCTTGAAGGCAAAGCGTGTGGCCAGGCCGGCAGGCTCCTCCTTGCGCTTGAGTAGGTAGCCTTCTCGGACAGTCATTGAGGGCGGGACCAGGGCCCTGGCTGGGCCCCCAGCCTCTGGAAAATGGGAAGAGGGGACTGGGAACCCTTCCCACCCAGGCTCCACCTTCCGAGGGTCTCATGGAGGAGTGGGATTCTTGCCCCCCCGAGAGGCGGAAGGATGAATAAGATGGACTCTACTTTCTCCAAAGAGAATGGTATTATTGAGGGCTGGGGAAGGGAATGGGGGTGGCAGGGAGTGGGGGCCCCAAAGTTGGCCTTGGTGATCCCTTTCCAACTTGAGGGATGTACAGGCACCAGCAGGAGGAGCCACGCTTTACGGAGTCAGTCCAGGGAGTGACTGGATGCTAGTCACTATGCCCTGGATCTAGCTACCCTTAGGGGATCCAGACACAGGCCCCCCCACCCCCAGCATACAGGGACCCCACCAGGTCACAACCAGGCCTCCACATTTCCACAGGGTGCTCCTAGGTGATTTGGACCCAAGTATTTCATGACCTGGGCCCCACATTATGATATAGACTCATCCCTAACTCCTCTGCTTAAAACTATCCCATGGGGAGTTCCCTGGGGGTCCAGAGGTTAAGAATCTACCTGCCAATGCAGGGGACACAGGTTCGATTCCTGGTCATCGAACTAAGATCCCACATGCCTCAGGACAACTAAGCCTGCACAACTACTGAGCCCACATGCCACAACTAAGACCTGACGCAGCCAAATAAATAAATACTTAAATATTAATAAAATGAATCTACCCTGTGGTTCCACTTACTCCAAGTAAAAGCCTAAATCCTTCCAGCAACCCCACACGACCTGCCCCCTCACCTCTCCTCCACTCCCTCTCGTTCATTCTTCTTCACTGGCGCCCCCTCACTGTCCACCCTAGGGCCTTTGCACACACTGTCCCCAGCCTGAAACACTTGCCCAGGATCCTCACTGCTTCCTCTCTGTTCTCTTTCAGGTCTTTGCTCTAATATCACCCTGGGGAGGCCATTCCTGGCCACCCTCTCTAAAAGGCTGATCTGCCACCCCCAACCCAATATTCCCTTCCTTCCTTTATTTTTTCTCCTTAGCACTTATCTCTCCCTAACACACCATATGATTTGCTAACTCATCTTGTTTACTGCCTGCTGTCTCCACTAGAATAAAACTTCCACATGAGCAGGAGCTTCTTCTGTCTCACCCACCCACTGCTGTGTCCCCAGACCCTGGACCGGTGTCTAGGACATAGCAGGCACTTAATAGATAGCTATCGATGGAGTAAGTACCATGCCACGATCCCCTCTCACATCTCCATAGGGGCTGAAATAGTCTGGAGGGCCTGCATCTGTTCATCCCTGGGCCCTAACACAGTATATACCAGGAAGCGTTCGTTGACTGACTAGCTGACCCACAGGTGCACAGTCTCGGTGAGTGCTGGGGTTGGGGAGGGGTGGTGGACGGGTAGGTCCTGAGGGTCCCGTAGAGTGACAAGTTGGCTGTAGCAGGGCCATGGGAACTCACCCTCCTTCCCATCCACCTCCACCAGCTGGTCCAGGAAGTCTCTCACCCTGGAAATACTCTGCAGCAGGAAGGGGTGTAGGGGGGCCATCCACAGCTCCTTGCCCTGGCCCAGCTGCTGGCCCAGATTTCCAATGCTCTGCACAGCCTGGAGCAAAGAAGCAGGGGGAGCTGCCAGGGCCAAGGTCACTGCCAGCGCGGAAGGGCCTCTGTGGACCCAGAACAGCCCCAGAGTCCTGGCTCCCAAATCAGTGTCCAATGAAAGGAGAAAGTGATATAAACACCTGCTTGAAAAGATATCTGTCCCTCTCTGCGCACAGATGTGTATCCCCAGTGCTTTTATTCTGTCCCCCATCTAGAACCCAAATAACCTCATTCAGGACTGCTTGATCTCATCATACATACCTGAGCCCATCAGAACCTCCAAATGTGGCCCCTTGGTGAATGATGGTCTGATTCATACTAAGTGTAAATGACTGCTAGCCTGCTTCCCACCTTCCCCCAGAAGGGGAGGGGTTTTGTTCCAAAGAGGGAATTGAGAGCAAAATGAAAGCCTTCACACTCTGGATGAAAAGCTGGGAATTCCCCCTCATGGTCCAGTGGCTAAGACTCCTTGCTTTTAAGTGCAGGGGGCCCCAGGTTCAATCCCTGGTCAGGGAACTAGATCCCACATGTCACAACTAAGAGTTTACATGTTGCAACTAAAGATCCCACATGGCACATCTAAGGCCTGGTGCAGTCTAATTAATCTTTAAAAAGCTGAAGGTGCCATGTCAAACAGATTTCTCTGGGCCTCACTTGGGTCTTCCATTGGTCTGGCCTCCCAGTTTGGTCCTCCCATGCTCCTCCCTGGCTAAGAACACCCAGGATTTGGCGGGGAGCCCTCCACTGCCTGCACCTTGGCAAGCAGCAGCAGTGAGCGGCTGGTCTGGGGATCCGCGTGCTGGTCCCGGAGGTCAAACAGCTTTGGAGAGAGGATGGCAGGTGCGAAGAATCGCAGGAAGAGAAAGCCGCTTATGGCCAGGTACTTCACGTCCTGCGGAGAGGAGCAGCAGGTGAGAGGGGTCCTCCAAACCCACTTCCCAGTTGGGGAAACTGGGACAGCAAGAACAAAGGATCGGTGGTACAGGGAGAAGAAGTAGAAGGGGACATGGCTCAGGAGGCCATCCTGGTCTGTCAAGGAGGCTTTTCTTCTCTGGGCCTCAGTTTCCCCACCTGGAAAATGGAGTAATAATACCAATTCTGCACCATCAGACTTAGCCAAACATCCTCAGAGTCTGCTTTGTGCCAAGCACTGTGCAAAGGGCACAGCCCTGTGAAAGAGGCATCATCATTATTCCCATTTCACAGCTGAGGAAGCAGAAGCTCAGAGATGTCAACTGACTTGCCCCAGGTCACGCAGCTGATGAGTAGAGGAAGCAGGATTGAAACCCAGATCTGTGATTTCTGATCATGAATAGCAACAGGCCAAATATTTCTCCATGTATTTGCTTATTTAATACTCACCCTTGGAGGTTCTGTGTTTCCATTTTGCAGAGGAAGCAACTGAGACCCAGAGAGGGAAGGTCACTTGCCCAAGGTCACACAGCAATAAGTGGCAGAGCCAGGAATTTGAACCCAGGCAGAATTTGAACTCTGCCCTTCATCACACTGTCCTGCATTCAACACTAGCTACTGGGTGTCAAAAACTAAGCCTGCACAAGCCTGCACAATTCCTCAAGCAATCTCATGGGGTAGTACTACTATCCCCATTTTCCAGATGAAGAAACTGAGGCTTGGTAGCAAACCCAGTTCAGCTGGCTTCTTGCACAACCCCCAGTCCCAGCCTCTGCCCTCCACAAATTGTAAAGCATGGTGGCCCTTCGTGTGAGACCCAGGCCTGGGCCACCTGCGCATAAGGCTGGTTCCCCTAGCTCCAGAGGGGACTTGGGAAGAGGCGTGTCTCTCTCCTGGGCGCTGACCCCCTCCAAACGGCTCCTCACCTACCCATCACATTCACAAGCTATATATAGCCCCCGAGAATATGTTGCTGTGTTTATTTAGGGGTTGTATTCACACATAAGACAATACCCTCTCTGGGTATGTGCCAAGTTTCCAGGGCACCTCTGCATTGACGCTGAGCCTTGCCAGGAGCTGGGTCCCTGGGGCTGCTCAGAGATGGGGGAGGAGGTCCCACAGATCTGGAACCCCAAACTGCCCCTAGGCTGCCCCCCACCCCAGCCCGCCATGTTCCTGGGTAACTTTAGCCTTTGACGTCAGCTCATTAACTTCCTCCTTTCTTGAGGAGGAACCAGGTGTCAGAGCGGCAGAGAGAGGGGCTGCTTGGGTTTCTCTGGCCCCCTCCATCTTCGTGGGCATGAGGAAGTCTCTGTTCCCTGCCCGTGGCCACCGCTCACCATGGGGGCTGAGACCTGGGGGACACTTGGGTGTCACTGATCAGGGCTCCTCCCGCAAGGGCCAGGCTGTCTGGGGAGCTGGTCTCCCGCTTCCCCCGCCCCCAGCTGCGGATGTGTCCCACTTAGCACCTCCACCAGCGGCCGAGGCAAGAGCCCCACAGTGTGGAGTGTAAATCAGCCTCGTCCCAGTTGGAGGCCCCGGCTCAGGTCTGAGGAGGAGGAGGATGGGGGGAGGGAGAGATTCCCTCTGCAAGTCTGGAGGCTGAGCCTTGAGTCCACGACTCTTAGCCAAAGCACCTCACCTCTCTGGGCCTCAGTTTCCTCCTCTGTAAAATGGGATAATACTGGCATCCACCTCACAGGGTGGATGTGAAGACTAGATGAGGTAATAAATATGTAAAACAAAGTCTGACCCCTAGACAGGGCAGTATATACTGTTGTGGTGGTTGTTTGGTCGCTCAGTCATATCTGACTCTGAGACCTCATGGACTATAGCCCGCCAGGCTCCTCTATCTGTGGGATTCTCCAGGCAAGAATACTGGAGCGGGTTGCTATGTTCTCCAGGGGATCTTCCCGACCCAGGGATCAAACCGGTGTGTCCTGCATCTCCTGCATTGGCAGGTGGATTCTTTACCACTAAGCCACCAGGGAAGTCCCAATATATGTAGTGTTAGCTGCTGTTACTATTATCATCCTCATCATCACCACTATCATCACCCCTGGGCCCCAGATCCTGCCAGAACACTGTCCCCACTTCTGCCAAGACACACAGCACCTCAGGGTGGGTAGCCCAGGTTCTGTC
Organism: Bison bison bison; assembly: GCF_000754665.1. Taxonomy (NCBI): domain Eukaryota; kingdom Metazoa; phylum Chordata; class Mammalia; order Artiodactyla; family Bovidae; genus Bison; species Bison bison. The sequence goes on from NW_011495054.1 coordinate 4,588,527, forward strand.
CCACTCCTCCCCTGCCTCTCCCTGTGGCCCTGGACAAGCCACTGCCCCTCCCCAGCCTCAGTGTCCCCCAATGAGACCGCCTGACCCACCTCATGCTCCGCCTGGGGAAAACGCTCCTCCACGCGCTGGCGCAGCTGCTTGAATGCGAGGCGCATGGCGGATGGGCAGCGCCCCACGGAGCCCACAATGGCGTCCACAATAGGCCCCAGGTAGCCCGTCAGCAGCCCCAGGCTGGCCTCACGCACGTGTTCCTCGGAGGGTGCACCCTTGAAGGAGATTCTCCTGGAGAAGCAAGCGGAGGGTTGTGCCTCAGAAGCCAGCCCCTACTAAGCTCAGAGAGCACCCACCTTCTCATCCCTTCTCCATGGCCTCCCCTCCTACTGGTCCATTCCCCCTGTGGGAAGTCACCTCTTCAAAGAGGCCATCTCTGTCCCACTGCTCACCAGCATGGACCCGGGTTCCCTGCATTTCCAGTGCAGACCTGCCAGACACGCACTGCTGCCCCAGGACCTTTGCACTTTCTGTTTCCCCTGCCTGGAACATCTTCCAGCAGACCTGCACACGACTCCCTCCCTCACCTCCTCCAAGCCTTAGATTCCACACCCCCTTCTCTGTGAGGCTGTCCCTGTGACCTCCCTGGCTCTTCCCACGACCCTCCCTCACTTTACTTCCCTCCATTTCACTAATCACCTGCAAGAGTCTTCTTTTGTTTATTAATATTACCTGTCTTCCCCAGTAAGACAGATTTGTGTCCATTTGTTTCCTGCTACAAACTCAGCACTCAGCCTACTGCTTGGCACATACACGTGTGTGTGTGGGGGGGGCGGTGTGCTCAGTCACTCAACTGTGTCCAACTTTTTGTGACCCCGTGGACTGTAGCCCCCCAGGCTCCTCTGTCCATGGAATTCTCCAGGCAAGAATACTGGAGTGGATAACCATTCCCTTCTCCAGGGGATCTTCCTGACACAGGGATTGAACCCAAGTCTCCTGCATCGCAAGTGTGTTCTTTACCTTCTGAGCCACCAAGGTGACTCTTAAGTAGCCTGATTGTTCCCATTTAACAGATGAGGAAACTGAGGCTCAGAGAAGTCCCCTTGCCAATAGGTGGCAGAACATAGATTAGAACTCAGGATTGCCAATTTCAGAGTCTGTCTGCACCCTGCCCTGGCCAGTTCCCAGATGCCCCTGCTCCCTGCGGGCATCCACTGAGTCCTACTGTCTTTGCCAGGTATTCTGGGAAAAGCCCTGGCCTTGGGGTTTCACAGATGGACTCTGCCCTTCTACTCAGGGGCTGCGTTCAAATCCCCACTTGGCAACTTCCCAGCTGTGCAGCCTTAGGCAGGTGACCTCCCCTCTCTGAGGCTGTTTCTCATCTGTAAAAAGGGGTCCTAATGCCTGCTCCCAGGTGTTCAGAAGGGGTGGGTAGCACTTGCTGGGCAAGGCCCAAAGAGAAGGAAAGATCATTTCCTGCCTCCACCATGGTCCCCTGTGGACTGCCTAGCAGCCAGCTCTGATGGCTTGGTAGGAACAAGCCCACCTGCTTGAGCTGGAGGGAAAAAGTCCTGGAAAGAAAAGAGGAGCCCAGGAGAAATGGAATGACCCCCCAACCCTGGCATTGCCCTGCTCCCTAACCCATGTCATCAAGCACTGCAGCAAGCCAACCTCTGCCACAGACCCTCCCCCAGGGGCCTCAGCCACCACTACCACCATAATAGAAATAATAGTACTTCTGGAGTACTGGTTAGTGCTGGGCTTCGTGTATATGACTCAGTTCACTCTCCCGACAGTCCATCAGGTAGATATTCACTAGGCTTGAAATAACCTGCCCAGCAGTAATGGCAGATCTGGGGTTTGAACCCAGGCACTCATGTCTCAGAGTCCCGCCTAGAACCACCGCACCACACGGTCTAAGGGGTTGGCTGCTCTCAGGGGAGGCTGTAAGACTGTAGAACATAAGGGTTCCCAAGCAGGAAGGAGGGGTGGGGTGGCAGAAGGCACAGACCCAGCCTGACAGGTCTGACAGGCAGACGAGGGGGCTGTGGCAGGTTCATCCCTCAGGTGTGGCTCACCGGGTGCGGCCCAGGTCCATCTTGCAGGGATCCAGCTCCATGTACTTCCTCTCCTCGAAGACGCGGTTGATCACTGGCCTTAGGACCTCATGCAGATAGGGCATGCCCACGAGCTGGGGGCAGGGGGCACCACACGGGGTGGGGCTGAGGGTGAGGCCGTGGTGTGCCCATGAGCTGGGGGCAGGGGGGACCATGCAGGGAGAGGTTCAGAGAGAGGTGGAGACCTGCCTCTGGGCTGGGGTTGGGGTGCAACTCAGGGTGAGGCCAGCCAGCAGCCCCCCAGCTCGGCTGCCCAGGGCCACCTGAGGCCGGCCAAGCTCTGGGCTCCAAGTAAGCACTGGGAAGGGAGTCCCCATGAGGAAGCAGCCGCCGGACTGCCCACCAGCCCCCCAGGCCTTCACCTACTCACCTTCATAAACTGCTCCACTGACTTGGACGCCAGGGAGTTAGAACGGAAGAGGGTGTTGGGGTCAGCTGAGAGGACAGAGAGAAGCGTTTGCTGGGATGTAGGGGGCTGGATCCATCTCACCCTACCCACCCAAGGTGGGGGCGGGGGCAGTGGTCATGATCTTTTCAGCCTCAGGAATCGAGGAGATCTGCCACATCAACTCCTTTCACGGTACAAAGGCCCAGAATGGTTAAGTGAGCTGCCTAAGGTCACACAGCACATGAGTAGTAAAACCAGGTCCTGAACCCAAGACCATGCTCCCAGCTGGCTGGGGGTTCCTAGGCCCTGTCACCCCAACACACAAAGACACAGCAGCCCCTCTTCTCCCTGAGCTCCCCAAATCTCTCTCTGAGACCCTCTGCAGACCCATCCTTGGGGAGTGATGCCTGGGGGTGGTCATGCAGGCAACTCACTGGTCCGAGCCACCTCGCGCCGGGTGAGATAGTCCAGAAAGGGCCCAGTCAGGCCCTGGCCCAGAAAGAGCTTCACCAGCTTGGTGGCCAGCTCCTGGCGGCAGTCACCCGAGGTCAACTCCTCCAGGACAGCCAAGGGGCTGGCGGCATCCTCCTGCACAAGGACAGGAGGCAGGAGAGGTGGCCTGGGGCCCTGGGACCCCAAAGCAGGGTGTGGCCATGATCCAGATTCCCCACACACCCCCCCAGTGACGCACACACCTCTGCTGGCCCCAGCACCGACTCCATGAGCAGCTCCCTAAGTGGCTGGTAGTACCGTGAGGGCAGGACAGAGTCCTCGGTCAGGCGCACCTTCAGCCTCAGAGCACCCAAGCTCCCGCTGGCCGGGGCCAGAACACAGGAAAAGGAACGTAAGTATGTATGGGCAGGGGCGGAGAGCCAAGAGAGGCAGGTGTGAGCGCCGGTAAAGAGCATGGATAATTGTCAGACAAGACAGGTATGGGCAGGTGTGAACAGGCGTGGGCAGTATAAACAGGGGTGAACAGGTATTGACGGGTATAAACGGGAATGGACACAGGCAGGCAGTGTAAACAGATCCAGCCAAGGTAGAAAGATGAGGCAGTTATACAGTATACACATGTATACAGGAACGGATGGTGTGAACAGGTGTGTGGACAGGTGTGGAGGGACCAGAAATTCTGCACACACACCAGATTGAACTGATGTGTTTGCAGGTGGGTGGGGATAAGGTGAACTCATTTGGACACATGTAGACGTACATGGTGAGACATTCAGCAAGCGTCTGTTAAATGAATGAAGGGACCTGGTGACAGCGTGTGGGTTGACCCATAAGGACTGGCCTGCGAGCAGAAGACGGAACCCAACATGGTTCCAGCCCAGCCTCCTCCCAGTGTACCCACATTTACCCAGAATCCTCCTCTGCTCTGGGAAAGGGCAGGAGGCGGAACCAGCCATTGGGCGGGTTGTGTTGCAGGACCTGTGGGGGGAACTCCACCTGTGGGGCAACACACAGGCCCTCAGCAGAGCTCTGCCCCGCTGGGCCCTGGAAGAAGAGTTAGGCTGCCCACCCAAGGAGGGGTGGCAAAGCCCACCTAGGGTCAGCCCCTCCTCCTCCACCATGTTCTATCAACACAATGATGGCAACAGTCCGTCCCCCAGTCCCCGATTATTAGCTCCTGCCAGGGTACCAAAGGCCTCCAGGGAGCTCTTAATCTACAATTGAGGAAACTGAGGCTCAGAGAGGTGGAGTGACTTGCCCAAGGTCACACAGCGGCTAGACACAGCATGTCTGGAGTGAGTGTATTTTCAGCTCCATTGAGGGACAAACTTGCATCTATCAAAAGGCTTAAAGATAGTCCAGAAGGTCAAGTCCCACCCTCCCTCTCTTTTTAAATAACAACTTTATACAGATATAATTTATAGCCCATATAATTCACCAATTTAAAGTAATTCAGTGGCTTTAGTATATTCACAGGTTATGCAACTACCACCACTAATTTCAGACCATTTTCTATCAGCTCCTCTGGCCAAAGAAAGCCTATATCCATTAGCAAACACTCCCCATCCTCCAGTCCCTGGCAACCACTAATTTTTCTGTCCTTATAGATTCTCTTGTATTTAACTTATATGCAGAGTACATCATGAGAAATGCTGGGCTGGATGAAGCACAAGCTGGAATCAAGATTGTAGGGAGAAATATCAATAACCTCAGATGTGCAGATGACACCACCCTTTTGGCAGAAAGTGAAGAACTAAACAGCCTCTTGATGAAAGTGGAAGAGGAGAGTGAAAAAGTTGGCTTGAAGCTTGAAACTCAACATTCAGAAAACTAAGATCAAGGCATCCAGTCCCATCACTTCATGGGAAATAGATGGGGAAACAGTGACTGACTTTATTTTTTGGGGTCCAAAATCACTGCAGATGGTGACTGCAGACATGAAATTAAAAGACGCTTACTCCTTGGAAGGAAAGTTATTAAAAAGCAGAGACATTACTTTGCCAACAAAGGGCTGTCTAGTCAAGGCTATGGTTTTTCCAGTAGTCATGTATGGATGTGAGAGTTGGACTATGAAGAGAGCTGAGCGCTGAAGAATTGATGCTTTTGAACTGTGAGAGTCCCTTGGACTGCAAGGAGATCCAATCAGTCCATCCTAAAGGAGATCAGTCCTGAGCGTTCATTGGAAGGGCTGATGTTGGCCACCTGATGGGAAGAGCTGACTCATTGGAAAAGACTCTGATGCTGGGAGGGATTGGGGGCAGGAAGAGAAGGGGACGACAGAGATGAGATAGTTGGATGGCATCACCGACTCAATGGACATGAGTTTGAGTAAGCTCCAGGAGTTGGTGATGGACAGCAAGACCTGGCGTGCTGCAGTCCATGGGGTCATGAAGAGTCGGACACGACTGAGCGACTGAACTGAACTGAACTGATAAATGAAATTATGCAATATGTGGGGAGTTTGGGACAGGCTTCCTTCACTTAGCATTGTGTTTTCAAAATTCATCCGTGTTGTGTGGATGAATGTGTCAGGATGAATGTCACAGGATCCATGTGTCAGGATGTCATTGCTTTTTATGGCCACATAATATTCCGCTGAGTAAATATACTGTATTTTGTTTCTTCACCCATCTGTTGATAGACATCTGAGCTGTTTCTACTTTTGGCTATTCATGAATGATGCTGCTATTTGCATTAACGTAGAGTCGTGTGTGGCTATGTTTCCCTTTCTCTTTGGCACACACCCAGGAGTGCAAGTGCTGGGTCACGTGGTAACTCTAACTACTGAGGAACTGCCAGATTTTTCCAAAGCAGCGGCACCATTTTACACAGCTTGATGACTTTGGTGAAGCATGTGGTCATTTCAAGGGAGGTCCATGACCAAGTCTCCCTCTTATTTACTCTAATCTTGCCTCCTTTTAAAAACTGGCAGCTTCAGCATTTCCCTGGTGGCTTAGTGGTTAGGACTCGGCTTTCACTGCTGCGGCCCAGGTTCAATCCCTGGTCATGCGACCCAGCCAAAAAAAAACAAAAAAACTGTCAAAACAAAAATGCTGAGTATACATCCACTCAAAACTCCTGAGAGGCAAGAAAAATCATACCCACTTTACAGATAGGGAGACTGAAGTTCCAAGAGAAAGACCTTGAGCCCAGTGCATCCAGGAGTAAGAGTTAGATTCTGGATTCAGAGAGACCTGAACTCAAATACTGACTCTGCCATTTCTTAATCATATGACCTTGGGAAAGCCACTTCACCTCTCCAAACCTTAGTCTTCCCATCTGTAAAATAGAGACAGCAATGGTCCCAGCCTCTTAACAGTGGCCATCAAGGTTATAAAAATGAAGTGATGCTGGAGAAGCACTTAGCACAGTGAAGCACACAGTCAACCTGGGTACTCTCATCCCGGAATAAGAATCTGGGCCCACCCTATGACCTTAGGTAGGTTCCTGCACCAATGGGATCATGGGACTCTGTCACTCAGGCCTGGCCAAGGTACCTGATAAGGCAAATGTCACATCTACCCTTCCAAGTGAGCTCCAGGATGCCCAGCCCTTCTCCCCAGTCCCCCTTGGAGGCAGTGGTGAGCCATGTAGGGTGTCTGGGGGGTGCTCACCATTCCCAAAAAGTCATTCTTGCCAACCATGTCCCAGTCCCAGAGTTCCACTCGCAGAGGGGATGGGGAACCTGGCATCTCCCGCAGCTCCAGCACCTCATCCCAGTGTGGGAAGCGAGTCTTCTTGATGGTCTGGGAGAGGAGGGAGTGAGAGAAGACAGAGCTAATGGGACCATTCTTGTCTCCATTTTACAGATGGGAAGGCTGAGGTTCAGAATGGTAAGTGGCTTTCCCAAGGTCATTTAATGCCCCAGTCTCCCAGCTCTGCTCCACCACTTACCGAAGTCTCCAAGCTCTGGCTGCCCCAAAACACACGCGCAAATGGGTCAGACGTGCCAGAGATGTCTCGGGGGGCCAGGTCCCTGAGGACAGATGAGGTAAGGAGTAGGGGTCACAGAACCCTTAAGGACCAAGACCCAAGCCTTGGGGAAAGGGTTCAAGGTAGACAATTCAAATGCTGCTGATTTCCAAGACAACAAAATAGTACATTGTAGGGATCTAGCAAAGAGCATCCTTCACCAGGTCCGTCCAAACCTGGTATCTTCCTTTTGATTAACGCTACCCTTCGAGGACACATTACTATGCCCACATTTTCTAGGTAAGGAAACTGAAGCACAGAAAGGTCAAGTTGAACATCACAAAGCAGCAGGTAAAGGTGCAGTGAGGAAGGGAAAGGGAGCCTTTGTTTCCCTGGAGCCCGTGGATGGGAGACCAGATGCCAGGGTTCATAGCCTGGATTCTCCCATTCACTGGCTGAGTGACACTAGGAGAAGTCACTGTCCCTCCCTGAGCCTCAATTTCCTCATCTGAAAAATCAGAGTAATAACAGACTGACCTTACAGGGCCAAGGGATGAGATGACATGTGGAGAGTGCTTAGCTCACTCATTCACTCAACAAACACTCCTACCCACACTAGGACCAAGAAAAGGCATGAGGAAGGGACCCCCTGCCTCTGATTGCCATGACAACCCAAGTTTCAGCCTCTCCCACCCCTCCTTTTCAAGGTCCCCCAAATCCAGAGACCCTTTCCCCCACACACCCAGGGGCTGCTTGTTTCCTCCCGCTGTTTCTCTGCCACCCTGCTTGGCATCCAAAGCCTTCTTTGGTTTCCTAGGAGCCAGCCTAGTTGCTAAGCGACAGCAATCGGTCCCTCTCCTACTTGCAAGGATCCTGCATAGCTTTGTAGTTGGGGAGGAGGCCATGGGCACAGAGTAAGTGAGGAGTCCCTACCCCTAAAAAGTCCTTTTGCCTGTCCTATGCCTGCCTGCTACTCCATTCAATCTCCAGGGAGCTCCAGCTGAGGATAGAATCTGGAAGTGGTGGGAGAGGCACAGAGAGGGCAAGAAAGGACTTTAAGGTCACAGAGCAAACTAGAAATAGAGACCTAGTCCAACTTGGGTGCGGACTGGCCTAAAGGCAAGAATAAATGGAGTAAGGTGTGGGGAAAAACATGGCAAAAAAACAAAATAAGACATGGGAGCGTGAAAGGTGTGGAAATAGTCAAGGAAATAGAGTGATGGGGCAGCTGAGAAAGAGGGGAGTGATAAACAGACAAGAGGGAAGATGGGTATCCCAGGAGTTGTATCCATCTTTTTTCTGATGTTTCCTTGGGACAGGACCTGCCCCTCCCTTTCTCCCAGCCCACATGACTTGAGTGGCTTGATTCCTCCCTCTCTGCCTGGAAGGGACTTGCTACTCAGGTCTGACCAATCAGAGTCAGTGTAATTGGTTCAATGATAGGCAGGTACTCCAAACTGGGTCAATAAGAGTTAGTCCTAGGATACTGGTTGGAAATGGTGGAAGATAGTTTTTTCCATTGGAGCTGCCAAATTGGTAGGATGCCAGTCTGGGGCTGTTAGGGTCAGCTTTGCCCCTACCTGGGGAGAAACTGTCTGAGAATAAAGTTAATACAAAAGACACCCAAGGAATCTATGTTTACAGATTCCTGATGTCTCTGTTGGAGCACCTGGATCCAGCCATGCCTGAAGCTGCATGTCATTCACATGAGCCAATCTGCTTAAGCCAGTATAAATTGGGTGTCTATCACTTATGATTTGATTAATACATGTCCACACCCATCTGCCTGGTCATTCTGAGTATCTGGCCTTTGGTTGCTGGTCACTGGGGACCCAACAAAGATTTTGCTCAAGCTTTAACCCAAGAAACTTGCCACCTGGTGAGCTCGGACTGTTTGCCTTACAAAGGATGTCGGTTTTGAGCCAAGACATATCTCAGGAGTGAGGTGGTCTCAAGGCAGCTGGGAGGAATCCAGTGGATTCCTGCTCATTCTCAGACCACCCCCCACCCCACCCTCACCCCCATCATGACCATACCTAGCCTGGAGCACGTGACAGTGAAGACAACGGCCCCGCACGTCCTCCAGCGTCTGCACGGACAGGCAGATCTCACCCTGCACCTCCGAGTCCGGGTCCACGCGGCTCAGGTTGATCCAGCTGTCGATTCCTGGAGGGCACAGGCACCAGCATTCATTAAGCACCTACCACCGTCTAGGCATTGCATTGTCTTTTAAAATTCAAAATAAATAAATAAATAAATAAAATTCAATTAACGTTAAAAAGATATCGAGTCATGGACCTCTCAGTAGCCTTCTGCTATAGTTACTGTAATTATCCCCGCTTCCAGATGAGGAAAAAAAGGCACAGCAAGGAGGGAGCTAGTAAACCGCAGAACTAGGATTCAAATGCAGGCAGTATAGTTCTAGGGCCAGTGCCCCTAACCATGTACTATCACACTCTTCATCCGTCCATCATTTACTCTCCCCTCAGGAAAAAAAAAAAACGCTTGGCATTCCTATCTCTGAGCCTTCTTATAGGCTCTCGGCCTGAATCAGTCAAGTCAGTCTTGGTCTTCTCAATCTTAACCTCTCCTTCTTTCTCTCGCTCTCTCTCTGTCTCTCATTTCTCTCAACACATTAAAGATACTGTTCCAGGGACTTCCCTGGAAGTCCAGTGGTCAAGATTCTGCACTCCCAATGCAGGTGTGGGGCATGGGTTCCATCCCTGGTCAGGGAACTAAGATCCCACACGGCAAGTGGATATAGCCAAAAAATTTTTAAAATTAAAATTAAATTAAATTAATAAAAAATTTTAAAGATACTGTTCCACTGACTTCCAGCTTCAGTTGTAGTTACTGGGAAGTCATTTCAGCCTAATAATTGATCTTGCATGAATGGTCGATCTTTTCCAAGTTTAAGGACTAAGTCTTTGATGTTTTTTGCAGTCTCCCCACAGTATATCTAGGTAAGGATATTAAAAAAAAAAAAAACAAAAACCCAGCTTAGTAAAGGCTGTGCTCCTTCTACTTATGAAATCATGCTCTTGAGTTCTGGAAAATTCCAGGTCATCAATTTTTTAGAATCATTTCCTCTCCCCAGATTTTTCTATATTCTGCTTCTAGGACTCCAATTAAATGGATGTTAGAGACTTTCTCAGTATTTTCCATGTCTTGAACTTCTCTTATATGCTTCTCATTTCTCTGAGCTGAAGTTTAAATAACTTATTTAGATCTCTCTCCCAGTTCACTAACTCTGACTTCAGCTCTGAAAGAACGATGTGCCACTCATCCACTTGGTTTTTAAGGTCAACAATTGTACCTTTTATCTCTAAACATTTGATCTGGTTCTCTTCCAAGTCAGTCTATTTTTTTTTTAATGCATTGCTTTAATTTATCATGGTTATTGCTGGCCCTTCCAGGTGATTAAATTTTATTTATTGAATTTTTAAATTCTTATATATCATAAATACAAAGTCTAAAGTCTTTATGGGTCTAAATCTGATGGTCATTATTTCTGCTGACTCTTGCTCTTGGTGGCTCACTTCCTTGTGTGTGTGTGATGATCTTCGATTGTGAAGTCACACTTGTTTGAGCTCACTCTGTGGGAAATTTAACATGAGGATGCTTATCCCTGGAGAGGAGTAGCAGTTGCTTAGGAACTCTGAAGGGGAATTCTCAGGTTCAGTAATAGCCACCTTGCCCCTGGCCTAAGATTTAGCCTGTTGACTGTGAATCTGATATTGACGTTAACTTTCAGGGAAATCCTTCCTTACTGCCTTGCCTCTTGCTCACCACTCCATGTTAGGTTTTAGCTCATGATTCACCGGGAGTAGAAGGAGGAATAGAAGAGGGCATGGCAACCTGCTCCAATATTCTTTCCTGGAGAATCCCATGATGTGGGATGGCTCCTCCATGACAGAGGAGCCTGGCGGGCTACAGTCCATGGGGTCGCAAAGAGTCAGACACGACTGAAGAGACTTAATACACATGCTTGCATGCAAATGGAGGAATACTGAATCCTCTTCACATCCTTCCAACAATGTGTTAGGAATTGCATCTAATTCAGGATCTCACTGTTATGTGGCCAGAGAGCCATTCTGTGGATCTAGTGTCCCATGCTGCCGGAAGTATAAGTTCTACTTTACCTCTCTATCTCTTTTGTTATTCCCAAGTCCAGGATGCCATCAGCTTTTTCTAACTTGATTAGGTATCTGTTGCAATAACCAAGTTAGAAAAGTGAAGTTCCATCTCACTTCACTTCACTTGGTATTGTGTGGACTAAATGTAAATTGCTTAGCATTGTGCCTGGCACATAATAAGCCTTCACTAAACAGAAGTGATGATTATAATAATTGGCACATAGTGTGCTGTCAACTAATGCTCACTGATGCAAAAATATATTATTATTTTATTAATAAATGGTGTCAAGATAACTAAGAATCATCTAGACCAAAGCAGTAAAGTTCAATCCCTATTGGATGCCTTGTATCTGGGTAAGTTCCAAATAGATCAAAGACTTGACTGTTAAAATAAAATGGGAACAAACTGTTGCTAGAAAGAATCATATAAAACAATCTGTCCTAATATCAGGACTAAGAAGGACTTTCTAGGCATTACATAAAAGTGCACCCCCACACACACAAATTTTGATTACAGAACAAGAAGCAAATTTTCTACTGGAAAAAATGATAAGCAAAGTCAAAATATAAGCCACAAGGAGAAAAAAAAAATGCAGCTAATGTGACAAAGTTTATTTTCCTCATATATACAGATCTCCCACAAAAAAAGGAAGAAAAGGCAAACAACCCAGGGGGTGAAAAATACACATACAATGTGAATAGACAATAGACACAAAAAAGAGGAAATAAAGAGACTCTTGAGTATATAAAAAGGTCTTCAAACTTACTTATACTGAAATGCAAAACAGCACACACAATGAGCCAATTTTTTAACCTATCAGATTCAAGATCCAAAAGTTTGGCATTTGTTGACAAGGTTATAGGGTAGATTAATCTGTTAACTGTTAAGTAACTGGAGAGTAACTTAACAATAACTATAATCAATAACTATAATAAAACATGCTAATGTGGATACTCTTTGATCCAGCAAATCCACCTCTAGGAATTCATTATGCTGATTGATATAACTGGCATACATGGGGACTTCCCTGGCATTCCAGTGGTTAAGACTCCTTGCTTCCAATGCAGGGAGCATGGGTTTGATCCTTGGTTGGGGAGCTAAGATCCAACATAGAGCGCTGCACAGCCAAAATTGTTTTTTAATTAATATAAACTTGCATTAATATAAACTTGTGTGATGTGTGCAATTGCATTTGTACAAGGCTATTCATTGCAGCATTGTTCGAACCAGGAAAACATTGTCAGTAACCCAAGTGCACATCAAGAAGGCACTTGGCCAAATAAATGATGGTACATCCACAAAACAGAGTGCCATGAAGTCATACTAAAAGCAAAGAATGCAGAAGCTCTTGAGACATTAGTATGGAAAGATCTCCAAGATACACGGCGAAGTGAAAAGACAGGATATAGAACAGTGCGTTTAATGGAGTCCTATTACTATAAAAACTAAAAAAGTGAAGTAGCTCAGTCATGTTCGACTCTTTGCAAATCCACAGACTATAGCCTACCAGGCCTTTCCGTCCACGGGATTTTCCAGGCAAGAATACTGGAGTGGATTGCCATTTCCTTCTCCAGGAGATCTTCCCATCCCAGGGATTGAACCCGGGTCTCCAGCATTGTAGGCAGACGCTTTACCGTCTGAGCCACCAGGGAAGCCCTGTTTCTATAAGCAGAGAACAAAACACATATAGTAGAAAGAGCACAGACTTTGGAACTAGACAACTTGGTTCAAATCCCAGCTGTCCCACTTAGTCATTTTGTGATCTTGGACAAGTTATTTAACCCCCTGTGCCTCAGTTTGTTCACCTAAAGAGTGGGCATAGGGCTTCCCAGGTAGCACTGGTGGTAAAGAACCTGCCTGCTTATGCAGGAGACATAAGAGATGTGGGTTCGATCCCTGAGTTGGGAAGATCCCCCGGAGGAGGGCATGGCAATCCACTCCAGTATTCTTGCCTGGGAAACCCCACAGACAGAGGAGCCTGACGGGCTACAGTCCATGGGGTCGCAAACAATTGGAGATGACTGAAGCAACTGAGCATGCGCACAAAGAATGGGCATAACAAGAGTGCTCATCTCTTACGGTTATTAGAATAATTAAGTGAATTGATATGTGTAAAGCACTTCATGGGAAACAGATGGGGAAACAGTGGAAACAGTGTCAGACTTTATCTTTTTGGGCTCCAAAACTACTGCAGATGGTGACTGCAGCCATGAAATTAAAAGACGCTTACTCCTTGGAAGAAAAGTTATGACCAACCTAGATAGCATATTGAAAAGCAGAGACATTA
>NW_011495054.1:4602099-4602528 GCF_000754665.1 Bison bison bison
AAAAAAAAAAAAAAACCCCCCCCTGCCAATGCAGTAAATACGGGTTTGATCCCTGATCCGGGAGGATCCCATGTGCCATGGAGCAACTAAGTCCATGAGCCACAACTACTAACCCTGCGCCCCAGAGCCCAGGAGCCACAACTCCTGAAGCCCCTGCCCCACCACAAGAGAAGCCACTGCAATGAGAAGCCTGTGCACGGCAACTAGAGAGTAGCCCCCGCTCGCTGCAACGAGAGAAAAGCCCATGCGGCAACGAAGAGCCAGCACATGCAAAAAAATAAATAATACAAATTAAAAAATAATAAAATTCAAAACAGAAGCAACAACCAAAATAATTTCCCCCGAAGGCTCTGTGTTGCCCATGCTGCTTGCTATGCCCTGGCAAGCGCCACCCCCCCCTCCCTCTGCCTGGCACCCTCACCCACCTCG
>NW_011495054.1:4602628-4603262 GCF_000754665.1 Bison bison bison
GTCCACAGAGGATGAGATGGCTGGATGGCATCACTGACTCGATGGACGTGAGTCTGGGTGAACTCCGGGAGATGGTGATGGACAGGGAGGCCTGGCGTGCTGCGATTCATGGGGTCGCAAAGAGTCGGACATGACTGAGCAACTGAACTGAACCGACTGAAAGCACTTAGAACGTGACCAGCACACAGTAAGTACTACATAAATGTTTGCTGCTATTACTGTTGCTACTTGCTTGCATATGTTTTTAAAAAATATTTATTTTATTTATCTGTCTGTGCTGGATCTTAGTTGCGGCATGCGGGACCTTTAGTTACAGCACGAAAAGTCTTAGTTGTGGCACGTGGAATCTAGCTCCCTGAGCAGGGATCAAACCCGGGGCCCCTGTGCGGGAGTGTGAAGTCTTAGCCACTGGACCACCAGGGAAGTCCCTTGCTTTCGTAGGTTTAAAATGTCCCTAGAAGGACATACAAGAAACTGACAACATGGGGGATGAGAACGGAGAAGCTGGGACAGGAGCGACAGTCCCACCGCTAACTGTATCTTTTGAATATTGAACAGAAATAAGTTAACTGCTCAATAAATGAATTAAATTAAAATCCAGGCTTCCCTGGTGGCTCAGTGGTAAAAAAAAAAC
>NW_011495054.1:4603362-4611495 GCF_000754665.1 Bison bison bison
AGCGAGATCTTGCCTATGATGTCATCTTGCCTGCAGAAAGGCAGGCATGTGAGGGTCCAAGTCAGGGACCCCTGCCCCGCCCGTGGGGAGGTGGGTGCAGATGTCAACGGCTGTGTGGACAGGCACTGTGCTTTGGGGTGTCCCGCCTTCCCTCAGATGCCCAGGTTTGGGTCCCCAGCACACACACCCCACTGTGTCCTCGTCCAGCACGTAGAAGGACAGATGGTGGAAATCCAGGGGCAAGTGCACCGTGTACTCCTCCCCCCAGAAGGGGCTCAGGCTCCGCCAGATGGTTGCTGTCCTGCAAAAGGGGGCACAGGGGGCCTTTGGGCCACACAGGCAGCAGATACCTGGGGACACACACACACACACATACACCCAGAGCTACTCAAACACAAATACAGCTACACATACACACTCACATAGACCCAAGAACCCAGATATAAGATACACACGAGTACACACACAAACCATAACACACACCCAGAGACCTTGACACACACACACACACACACACATTCACAGATACACCAAGGAAACCAGAGACACAAAGAGACACATGCACACACATACAGATACCAATATGCATCTTCAAAAATCTCTAGAAACATACAACTATGTGTTTCTACATACAGACAAGGGCAGACCCACACAGAGAAAACATTCACACGGATAACACAGACAAAAAAATGCCCAGAACATGGAGACACACATAGACACACATTCACATACACAGAGTGATACCCGGCAGAGATACACACAGAGGATCACAAAACCCTCACTAACAGACAAGACCCACAATTCGATTCATCCACTCATTCACTCCATAAACACTCACTCCGACTATGTGCCAAGTCTTGGGGCTATGGGAAATTAGAGGAAGAGGTGCCAAGGAGCCATCCCCACAGAACTCCCCCAACAGAAAGGGGCTCCCTCCTGAGCCCTATGACACAGTGAGAGAAGTCCTGTGATTGGTTAGGCCAGCGGTGCCCACTGGGCTGAGGATGGGAGGGGTCAGGAAAGGCTTTCCCTAGGAGCCAGTCAGGCAAAGCAGAGAGAGGATAAAGACAGTCCAGATGGCTGGAAGAGCATGTGCCAAGGCACTGAGGCAGGAATTTGAGGAACAAGAAGATGGTGGCTGGGAGGCAGGAAAGTGTGAGGGGCCAGGGGACCATGAAGTCAGCAGGGGCCGGAGCACTTAATCAGCAAGAGGGAAGCCCAGAAGGGTCAGGGACCAAGACAGACCCAGAAACAGATACACACCTCTTCACCCCAACACCTCTGCAGATGCACTGCCCTTTACCCAACAGCGAAAAGAGAACTCACTTTGCCCAGTCAACACACACTCAAGTTGACAGCTGCAAAATTTGGCCAACACACCTGCCTCTGCCTTCTTCCTTCTGAGGCAGAAGGCAGATGGGCCCCCTTCAGGGTAAAGCGATTGGAGACTCATTCCCTATGGACCAAAACTCCAAGACAATAGCAGGACTATTAAGGGAAAGTCCGGGCCCTGCCCAGACCACATACTCCTCATTCTGGAAGTCAGGAGACCTCTCTGACCGCTCATGCGCAGGAACGCTCCTTGGAGGTCAAAGGGGAGTGATGTTAACTAAGGCTGGGCTACCCACAGGCCTCTTCAGTAGAGTCCATCCTGGCTAAGAGATGCGTCCACGCATGGAAGGATCCTGAGATATGCTAAATGCGCACTGTGAGCCAGGTAAATCAAAATGACTGGTCACAGAAAACCTGAAGAAATGCCCATAAAAGTAATTCAAACTATCACAAGGGCACAACTCAGGGACTCGCCCTCTGAACCTGCCCTTATGCCTATCCACCACACATACTGTATGCTCTGCCCTCTTAATACTTGACTTGCTTCACGACTTTCCATCTTTGTGGGAATTCTTTTCTGCAAAGCCCAAGGGCCAGGGCCCTTGTCACTGACCAGTGGTCTAGTAGATGAGCATCTGGTGCTCTCACCATCACAACCTGGCCTCAATCTCTGGCTGGGAACTCAAGCCCCACCTAGCTTCCGCCACACTCTTCCCCAGTAGAGTGTGAACATGGACACGCACACACACAGACCAGGGCCACTCCATCAGACCGACCCTTCTTTCCAAACGCTTCCGTCCTACCCAACCCTCTTTCCAATTGGAAGTCCCCCCAGGCTCCCCAGCCCCTGAACTTGGAGGGTCCTCAGAACCCAGAGACGGGGAGACAGCAGCCTGGGGTCACACAGAAAATCAGTCTGTGGGCTTGGGGGTGGTGTCACAGAGTGTGGTAAGAGGGCAGGGTAAACACAGAGAGAGTGATGGGGGATAAACACACAGATCGGCTGGGGTGCTGCAGGTTGACCCTCCCCCACATGGGCTCCCTGCCCCCAGCTCCCAGCCCATCTGGACCAGAACTGGCGCCAGGAGGATCCTGAATCCTCCGTCTCCATAGGAACCGAGGCTTCAGCCGCCCGCCCACCCACGCCCCTCAGGCCTGCGGGGGTGAGAGCTGTCCCTCGGCCTGCGGGGGCGGCAACCAAGCCCAGCCCAGCCGAGACTGGCTCACGCAACCAGACATCTTCACATCCTCACGTGTTCACAGTGGTGTCTGTGTACCCAAATAAGCAGGCATCGGTGCACACATGCATGTACATGGCAGCCCATGTGTGCACACACGCATACACACCCCACACGCTGGTACACAATGTGAGCCTCTGAGTCTGCACACCCACAGGGACACACACCGGTGGTCACGGGCATTCACACCAGCCCTCCAACACTTCCCCACATACCATACACACTCACATGCGGGTCCAACTGGGCACACATGCACACACACACCAGTGCCCGCAGCACCCAGCAGGCCCAGAACTAGCCAGCCCAGCCAAGCGTGAGATGCCCGCCCCCAGGAAGACGCAAGCTGGCAGCCGCTGAGTCAGCCCCAGGATGCGGGCAGGGACATCGTCAGGGCAAGGGGGAAGGTGGCGGCCAGTTGGTGGGACTAGATGGACAGAGGAGCCAGCAGGCCCCACCATCCAGGCCTGTGGCTGGGGCACAGAACACCCACCAACAGGCCAGCGAGTCCATCCGTGGGGTAAGCGTGCCCCCCAAGGCTCTCTTTTCAACGTGGATCCTTACACCTGGACTCCCCCGTCTCCTTCGCCCCGTGCCTGGCTTCTCCCCGCCTCACCTGGCCACAACTTCGTCATCCACTTTCACGATGCAGTAGGGGTCACTGCTCCCCGACCTGCAGAAGGAGAAGGTTTGGGGAGCAGGCTTGAGAGGGTAGACCAGAGTGGGGATCCCAGTCCACCTTCGTTTTATAGATGGGGGGCAACTACAGCCCAGAGAGGAGAGGGGATTTGCCCAGGGTCACACAGCAAGTCCAGTAGAGGCAGGACCTCTGGGGACCAGCAGACCATGTCATGGCTGCCCAGCAGCCACCCACTGCGTGCCTGACCTCCTTGAATGGGCCCAGGGCTTCCACCCAGAGAAACAGAACACTGAGACCTGAAATCAGAACATGTGGAGTCCTGGGCCCAGGAAGCCCAAAGTGCTGGTCCAGAGCCTGTGCTCATCTGGTGAGTCATCCCTGGCCTCAAGCTTGCTCACTGTGGAACCCCAGCAAGTCCTCGCCCCTCTGTGAGCCTCAGTTTCTCTGCTCTGTAAGTTGGGTATAATATTTCCACACACCTCTTAGGGCAGGTGAAGGAGCTAAAGAAGCTAACGCATGGTGTGATGCATCACAGCTGACCCCAGAGCTCTTCCCACAGACACCTGAACCCCACCCTCAGGGTATGTGCTGCCCCCCCCATTGGGAATTTCCCTGGGAGGGGACGCTGCATAGCTCAGCCTTCAGTGGGGATGGACCTCAGTGGATGCTCTCACTGCAAGCACAGACCAGGGCAGCCAGACCTCAAAACTCAGCCAGTAGGAGACATAGGCTGCACCCCCTCAAGCAGCCACGAGACATTGACCAACCAAAGCCAGTTCTGTCCTCCCCTTCATAATAAGGGTTACTAGTCCATCCCAAGATGGGCTGCAACCCCTCGAGTAGCCATGAGCTATTAGCCAAACAAAGCCAGTTTCATTCCTCCTTCATTACAAGAGTTACTAGTCCATCTCAAGATGGGTTGCAACCCCTTGAGTAGCCATGAGCCACTGGGACAACCAAAGCCAGTTCCATCCCCTCTTCATAATAAGGGTTACTAGTCCATCCCAAGATGGGCTGCAACCCCTCAAGTAGCCATGAGCTATTAGACAAACAAAGCCAGTTCCATTCCTCCTTCATTACAAGAGGTACTAGTCCATCTCAAGATGGGCTGCAACCCCTTGAGTAGCCATGAGCCACTGGGGCAACCAAAGCCAGTTCCATCCGCTCTTCATAATAAGGGTTACTAGTCCATCCCAAGATGGGCTGCAACCCCTCGAGTAGCCATGAGCCATTAGCCAACCAAAGCCAGTTCCATCCCCTCTTCATTATAAGAGATGTTAGTTCATCTCAAGATGGGCTGCAACCCTGTGAATAGCAAAGAGTCAGTGACCAACCAAAGCCATCCCCCAATTAATAATAAGAGTTACTTGCCCATCCCAAGCTGACCAGGGTTCCTCATGACTTCCCCCACCCCTGCCTGCATCCCATCACACAGGCTTCCCTTGTCTTCCACCAAGCTCAGTCCAGCCTCAGGGCTTTTGCACTTGCTGTTCCACCATTCTAAGACACCTACTCTGTTCTTGAATGACTCCATCTTTTCATTCAAACCTCAGCCCCAGAGTCACTGCCTCAGAGAGGTGGTCCTTGATGACCACCGTCCTCCAACAGTGGACAGTGTAAAACTGCCCTCTGATCCCTCTGAGCACGTGAAGTCATCTTGCTCCCTTGTTTCTCTGTGCTTTGTGTCTGTCTCCACAGCTCCCTGCCACTTCTGAACACTGAGACCCTTGGGGGAGGAGCTGTGCCTCCGTCCCCCTCCCTCCACAGCCTGGCAGAGTCGGGATTTGAACTCGGGTCTGTGGGGCTCAGCATACATGTTCCCAACCAATGCCACCCGCACTCCAACTCAAGATCCCTTTCCCACATGGCCCCCTTCCCCAGTACTCCAGCCCCCGCCCTCTCTTTTCCATCCTGTCTCGGTTCAGTCTGTCACTGATCCACAAATGCCTCGGGGATTCCGGGAAAGAGGGACATGGCACCAGGAGCTGCTCCAACCTCATCTGCTGGCTGAGCCCTCCGCGGGCCGCAGTTTCCTCTTTGGTTGCTTTCCCTCAGCTCCCTCTGCCGAGTGTGCCTTCATTTCCCCATCTGCTCTCCATCCCTGAACATCTCAGTCTAGTCGCCAACCTGTGCCTCCACATTCCTCTCTGGCCTCCCTTCAGCATAATGCCCCAGACCTCAGTTTTCCCATCTGGATCTATTCCAAACCCACTGGGCTGAGTAACACTGGGAGCCTCAGTTTTACCCTCCGGATGCCCATGGCTGGGTGTCACCCCCTCCGTCTCGTGTCTCTCTTCACGTCCTCTATCCCTGAGCCTCTTTTAGGCAGGCTCCCATCCCTTGGTTTCCCCAACAGCAGATGTAGGACAGACAGGCTGGAATCCACTAGAAAAGGGCTGGGAGCCACGCCCCCTCCTGTTCACCCAGCCTGACCCCTGGGCCCCTCTGGGAGCGGAGCACGTCAGCTCCGGGACTCTGACGCATGAAGGCCTTATCAGACTTCTATCAGGTAAGGGCTATGGTGGCGGAAGGGGGATGCCCCCTCCAGATCCTGGATCTCTCCAGACCTTTGGCCTCTCCCACGGTCCCTGCCCCTCCTCAAGTGTGGGAAAGCCAGCCCCTGGAGCATCGCCTACCCAGTCTGCTTGGTGCCTGGTGTGTGCATGCTAAGTCACTTCAGTCGTGTCTGAATCTTTGTGACTCTATAGACTGTAGCCCTCTCCAGGCTCCTCTGTCCATAGGATTCTCTAGGCAAGAATACTGGAGTGGGCTGCCATTTCCTTCTCCAGGGGAATCTTCCCAACCCAGGGATCAAACCCACATCTCTTATATCATCTGCATTGGCAGGTGGGTGCCTGGAAGCAGTCAGTATTCAAATTCCAGCTGTGTGACTTTGGGCAAGTGACTATGCCTCTCTGAGCCTGAGTTTGCCCATTCATAAAATGGCAGTGCCAACAGGACTCTGCTGCTGCTGCTGCTAAGTTGCTTCAGTTGTGTCCGACTCTGTGCAACCCCATAGACGGCAGCCCACCAGGCTCTCCCGTCCCTGGGATTCTCCAGGCAAGAACACTGGAGTAGGTTGCCATTTCCTTCTCCAATGCATGCAAGTGAAAAGTGAAAGTGAAGTCGCTCAGTCGCGTCCGACTCTTAGCGACCCCACGGACTGCAGCCTACCAGGCTCCTCCATCCATGGGATTTTCCAGGCAAGAGTACTGGAGTGGGTTGCCATTGCCTTCTCCGAATAGGACTCTAAGAAGTGTTAAGCACAGGACCTGGCCTGTAGGAAGCCTTTGACCACATATAGCTGCTATTATGAATGACAGAAATAACTCAAATTACCAGCTGAGGCCTCCTCCAAGCCAGGGTTGGAGCCCTCTCAAACCTGGGGAGGCTTCAGAAAGATTCTGGGCCCTCTCCCTTAGGAGAGGGGAAAGAGGACATACCCCCTCTAGGAGTCCCCATGGGCATGGAGATCCCAGCATGCTATGAGGGAGCCCCTCTGAGAAGGGCACCAACAGCTAGGGAAACTGAGGCAGGCTGGCGGGATCCCCAACTGGGGCCTAGTCACTTCCCCCTACCCTGGTACTGGGGTGAGGCCCACCTAGAGCTCACCTTGGCCCAGGAATTGGGGGGAGGAGGGGCAACCAAGAGACTCAGGGATCAAGTATGAGCCAACTCCCTCCCCAAGAGAAGCAGAGGGAGCCCCATGAGCCGTGTCTGGGTCCAAGGAAAACACCCACTGCTCCCTCATGGCCCTCACTAAGGACTGGGAGAGACCGGAGCACCGAGAGAGGGAAACCCATTTCTGAAAGGTCTCCCATTATCAACTCCCCAGCAGCTGCCAGGCCACCTCATTGCCTCAACAGTCCCAGAACTGCTAATGCTCAGGGGCTCTGAAAGAGCATCTCAGAAGAGGGGAGACAGGGGGCTTGTCCAGACGCTGCATTGGCACAGCCAGCGAGCTCTCTGCTTTCCCCAGATGCTTGTTTTAAGGGTCACTGATAAGGATGGGGGCAGCTGGAACTGCTCTAAGGAGCTTCCCTGTTGGCACAGCTCCAGGACTGGGGAAGCGGAAGGTTCATGAAGTCAAAGGCAGGATACCCTCCTCATTGGGACCCCCAGCCGGAGGTGTTAGGGCAGAGCTGAGTCCCAGACTGTGCAGAGGCTCAGAAGCCACATTCCTGCTCCCCCTGGCCCCGGGGTAAATCCTAAGTGGTTTTTCTACCCTCACAACTGCACGAGGCTTGCAGACTCCCTGTCCAGGGTTCCCCTTGCTCAGATAGGAAATTCAGACCTGGAGAGGATCAGGTTCAAGGTCATAGAGTCAATGTGCTGTCAAGGATCCCACACCTGTTCCAGGTACCCACACCCTCAGAGCCCCTTCTGGGCTCCAGGCCAAAGCAGGAGGGGGACCCCTCCCTCCATTCTGCTGATTCAGCAACTGCTGACTCAGCCCGGAGGGAAGCACAGTCAAGGACTGGTACTGCGGGGACCCCACCACCTGGCTGGGGAGGGGGCTGCAGGGGGAAGTTGGCTCTTCAAGCAGCTTAGCATCAGGGAAGGCCCCCCACCCCGGGCTGGTCGCTGCTGGCTGAGGAGCTAAGGGCTCTGGGTCCAGAGGAACGTTTCCCCCAGGCCTGGCCAGTGGGCCACCTGGTGACACTCTGCAAACCTAAACGCCAGATGCTCGCAGAGGAATGCTGGGCCGCCTGGATCCCAGGCCCTCTGGGGCCCCTTCCAGGGTTCTCTGAACCGGTGCCCACCCAGGCCTGGAGAAACCCCACCTCCAACACCTGCCTGGACTAAGGAAGGGAGCCCTCCACCCCTAAACCCCTCCCCAGCTCTGACAGAATCTGATCCTATAAGCCCCAGGGCTGAAGCCCTGGAAGACCCCCTTTAGTATATCCCAGGAACCAAGACACCCCC
>NW_011495054.1:4611595-4612106 GCF_000754665.1 Bison bison bison
TTCCTGGCCACTGGGCGGGGCATCTGCTGAGTCTGAGTGCCCCCTCCACCAGGAGAGCGATGGGCAGGGGGCCTTTCGCCCCGTGACTGTGGATCAGCCCCAGTGTTGTTCTCAGACAAGAACCCCTCTCCCATTTCACCGACTTGCCCTGGCATGCTGAATGGGCGACCCCTGCCCCATCCATGCTCGGCACGCCCCTCACCCCGACTGGCCCCGGGGGTACTCACACATCCTTGGCGGGCAGCGCCCGGCCCTCCACGACGCGGACGTTCAGGGAGCTGCTCTTGGCCATGGCGCCCTGCCCCAAACTTTCCGACCAGGAGGGCGCCCGGGTTCCGAGGTTGGACCGCGGCAGGGAGGGCATCTACATGTCACCCGCAGAGAGCCTGGCACCCTCTCTCGGAGTCCCCGGGCCACCTACCCGAAACGCGCGGGTAGCTGGACGGGAGGTTTCCGAAGGAGGAGAGAGGATAGTGACCGGGGAGGGGGCGCCTCCCTCCCCGGACTCTAC
>NW_011495054.1:4612546-4612767 GCF_000754665.1 Bison bison bison
ACGATCACACCTCTCCGGCTCTCCCCTGCCTGCCATCCCCGCACCGCCTCCTCGGTCCGACCTCCTTGCGCCGTCCCAGAGCAGTATCTGAGATCGTCGGGAGGCGTCGCTAGAGAAAGTCACACCCTCCCTGGGGGTCCTTTCAGAGTCCAGAGAGGGAGGGGCCTCCAACATCCCCTTCCATCTCTTTTAGATCCCAATTAAATCCAGACTGTGCGTGC
>NW_011495054.1:4612933-4616343 GCF_000754665.1 Bison bison bison
CACTTACTATGTGTCAGGCACTGTTCTAAGCGTTTTACACGGATTATCTCATCTTCCTCCTCCTCCTCATTGTATGTGCTACTTACTGTTGTACCGGTACCCCCATTGTACGGATACACAAACTGAGTTCAGAGGGATTAAATAGCATGTGGAAGATCTTACAGTCAGTAACTGATTTGCCTTTCTGAATTTGAATGCTGACTCTGCCACTCGGTAACTGTGTGGTCTTGGGCCAGTCACTTAACCTCTCTGAACCTTGGCTTGGCTTTCTCATCCGTTCCTATGTGATTATAGTATCTTGTTCACAGGATTTTGAGAGAATTAGATGAGATAAAGCAAGTAGGAAGGAAGCAGGTACAGGTGTCAGAACACCAACAGGCACATAAGAAGCTTTTCAGAAAGTGTTTGCTATTATTGTCCTTCAAGGCAGAGCTCAAATATCACCTCCTCTAGGAAGTCTTCCAGGATGGCCTCTCCTGCCAGGCAGAGGTTTTCTTTCCTTTTTCTCTGCTCCTACAGCTCCAGGTTTGTCCATTTTTTGTACATCCCATTAAGTGAGATAATGTGACCAGAAGGGCCTGTCCTAATACACACACTGTCTCTCCCCATGAGTTTGTTTAGCTGCCTAAGAGTTCTCGGAAGGGCTGGCTATGAGCCTAACTCACTCTGATCAGTTCAGCCCAGGGCTGGGCACCAATGGGTTGGCTCTATTTATGATGTTCCGGAAGGAACACCCAGACCGGCAATTCTGGGAGGGCCCCACCCAGCCGCAGGAGCAGTCCATGACCTGCTTCCCTATCTCCCTCTCTGACTTCCCTCCCTGACTTCCCACCCAGCACCCCAGCCAGGCTGACGAGGAATTCATATCCTTGGAATTCTATCCCTGGCTGGCCACTGTCTGGTGAGTCCTCCAGCTTCCAAAGACTGAGCCTCAGTTATCCTATCTGTGAAATGGGCCCAGCAGAGCTGACCCCAAAGCTTAAAAGTATTGCAGCACCCTTCAACAGGGTCTGAAGGGTGATGCAGGGTTGAATTCAGAGCAGTAGTATCCCCAAGGGAGTAGTTTAAGCCCTCCTGTCGTTTTTATCAGTCACCCCATATCCTTACTAGGGGAAAATGGTACTTGTTATATGACTGCTACTTCAAGACAGATGTCCTGCCTCTCCCCACCTTCCTCACGTAGGTGGGAGCTTACAGAGGAAACTTTTTCTTCTGAAAAAGAGATCTCAGGGTATCCAGCCCCCAGGGACTCTTGATGGAACATAAGGGTGGCCCTAGGGGCCACCTGAGATGCCAGCCAACCCACCACCAGCCATCTCAACCCATTTTCCAGAACTAAGCAGGGAGTCACATTCTGCTCCCCACAAATTCTCAAATTCCCCTCATCTCCAGGATCCTGGGGTGGGGGGTGGTTACAAAGGCTATGGACTATGCCAGCCAGGCCTCTGGGGAGGAAACTCTGTCACCTTTCCAGTATCCGGCATCTGACCCTGCCACTTACCTGGAGCTGTGGCCACAATCCCTGTACTTTCCAAATGGACT
Source organism: Bison bison bison (assembly GCF_000754665.1). Classification (NCBI taxonomy): domain Eukaryota; kingdom Metazoa; phylum Chordata; class Mammalia; order Artiodactyla; family Bovidae; genus Bison; species Bison bison. Next base: position 4,614,476 of record NW_011495054.1, read on the forward strand.
GGCCACTTCCTGTTGTTCTGAGAAATTTGATCTGAAACTGGCAGAGGGTTTGAAGTCTCCTAGGACAGCTCCTGTCAAGGAACCAGAGGGGGAACAATGGCCCAGAGAAGAAATGTGACCTGCTAGAGGCTACTTAAGAGAGAAGAGGGCAGGCTCCTGAGTGCCCAGGCCTGGGCTGTCATGTGGGAAGGGTCTCACCTTTCTCACGAGATTGTTGTACAGTTAATCAAGTTGTCTGTGTAAGGCACTTGGTATCATTCCTGGTACACAGCAGGTGCTCAAGGAAAGATTAGCCACTTCCCCTTCCTCTGACCATTTTCAAGACAAACCAATCATCATTCTTGCCAACTCCCTATATAGTCTAGCGCCCCTGGGATGCATGTGCTTCATGAAGCCAAGCAGGAGGAGATACTGAGCTCAGGATATTTTTTAATATTTGTTTATTTTTGATGTGTTGGGTCTTAGTTGCCCCACGCAGGATCTTTTGTTTCAGCCCGTAGGCTCCAGAGTACATACTCAGTAGTTATGAACCATTAGCTTAACTGCCCTGAGGCAGGTAAGATCTTAGTTCCTGGACCAGGGACAGAACCCGGGTCCCCTGCAATGGAAGACAGATTCTTAACCACTGGGCCACCAGGGAAGTGCCCTGAGCTTAGGATTTAAGAGCAGAGGTTTTAACATCCAGCCAACTTGGGACTGAATCCTGGCATCTACACTTACGAGCTGGATCCTCTTAAGCAAGTGAGTTACCCTCTCACTGCCTCAGTTTCCTCACCTGTAAATTGGGACTAATACTAGAGCCCACCTCATAGGCTGGGTGTGAGGACAGGATGATTAAACATCAAACATTCAGCTCAGCCTGGCATACAACAAGTACTCATAAGTATTATGACCATCATGGAACCTCCCGATCCCACCACTGTGCCTGACATTGAGCTCCCCTGGGTGACTGAGCTCTGAGGCTGGGTCCTAAGGACGTGGCTGGGGCAGAGTGCCAGGCCCAGCCCTGAATTCCGGGGATGGATGGAACGGCCACCCTTCAGTGGATTGTGGTCACGCAATCTACACAATCCACTGAAGTGTAGATTCAGCTCTGGGTTGCTGAGCTGGGGGAATCTGAGGGTTTGCATCCCAGCTGAGAAATCTGATAGTGAGATCCCAAGGCTGGGCTCCTGCACCCCCGGTGGGCCCCACCGCCCAGGACTGGCTGAGTCCCACCCTTGCATCTGAGATGCTGGACCTGGGGCCCAGGGAGGCTCACAGACACCCGCCCCCCTCATCTTAGAGTGGGGATCAGGCTTCAACTCGAGCAGGGGGGTGCTGGAGGCTGCTTCTACTGGCTCCTTCAGAGCCGGCCATGCCCATGCCTTTCCAACCCTGTGTTCAACGATGCCATATCTGGAACTTAAATCAACCACGGTAGGAGAATTTGCACCATGGAAATCAGCAAATAAACCCTGATTTTTTTTTCAATTTGAAAGTCAGTTTAACAGCACACTCCCGGGCCCAGGCTGTCTGCATGGCTCTCTAAAAACTGCTCCTGAATTCAACACTTATTAGATTTTACTCACATTCCCCCTCACCCCACACTGTCTTTGCCCCGTCTTTCCACCAGGAAAGTCTTTACATTCCTTTTATGATCTACTTCCTGGCTTAAGTCCCACAGATTCTATTAAATAAATATTAGGAGGGGTGGGGTGAAATAAAGTGCAAACAATGTTAGAGCAATGTCATGAAACACTACAACAGCTGTTTAAAAGAATGTTCTCGAAGACTTAAATGACAGAAAAAGTACTTTAAAAAAAAAAAAAAAATCATAGAGAATTCCCTGCCAGTCCAGTGGTTAGGACCAGATGCTTTCACTGTCG
>NW_011495054.1:4616443-4616891 GCF_000754665.1 Bison bison bison
GACTAAAAAAGAAAAAAATAGAGAATTCCCTGCCAGTCCAGAAGTTAGGACACCATGCTTTCTCTGTCGAGGGCCCAGGTTCAATCCCTGGTCTGGGATCTGAGATCCCACCAGCTGTGCAGCATGACCAAAAACAAGTAAATAAAAAAATCAACTCATGAAGAATACACAGTATATACAACCATATATAAGCATAAGCATGATGCTTATAGTATTGATGCCATAAAGTATTTTATCTTTTGGTTTTTGTCAGCAGCACGTGGCATGCAGGATCTTAGTTCCCCAATCAGGGATCAAACCCATGCACCCTGTATTGGGAGCATGGAGTCTTAATCACTGGACCACCAGGGAATCCCCATGAAGTGTTTTATATGCATAAAATTCTTTTCATATATATAAGATGTTTAGATATTTTATATATATATATATATATATTTTATATATATAT
>NW_011495054.1:4616991-4622690 GCF_000754665.1 Bison bison bison
TTACTTAACAAATGTGCATTGGGCACCTACTATATACTAGGCAGTGGAAATACAGTGAGGTACAGACAACCCAGCCTCTGTTCTCTTGGGCCCCTAGGAGGGTGATAAGTAAGAGGCAGCCAGGAACAGACCTTCAGTAGAAAGCACGAAGTGTCACATAGCCGATAAAGCATGCATGGAACTGGAGGGCTTTCTTCGGCATAATGACATGTGCTTCTTTTTAATCAGGAATTATAATCAGAAAATGATTCCCACTTCTGATCTCTGAAAGCCCCGCTGCCCCGCTGTGTGTGTTGTAGCTCTGCTTGCAGTCCCCGGGGAGCCTGGCCGCTGGCGCAGAAGGCAGCAAAGACCAGCCCCCCTCCCCACTCCCTGCCGGTTGGCACTTCTCTGTGACCTTGGTCTCCTGTTCTCTTGTTCTGTGGTGATTTACTTACTGTCTTATCTCCTAAATGTCAGGGACAATGTCTGATTCATGCGGTACCTCCCACACTACTTGGCACATAAGAAAAACTCAAAACACACTCTCTGGATTAAGTAGAACTTGATTCTCCTGGAGGGCTGGAACCTGGCCTCTCTCCTGTGATATTGGTCATATTATTATTTACTTCCTTTCTCCCCACAGTGCCTTCGCCTTGCCAGTGCACCACCTCGCTGCTGCACCCCCAACCTCCAAGCGGGAGGCAGATTCCTGCTCTGGCTCTGCAGACCTGTGCGTCTCTAGATCTCAGTTTTCCCACTGGGAAGTGGCTCCATCTCCTCTGAGGCCAAGATCAGGGCAAGGCGGACCAGCCCCGGGCCAGGTTGCGGGTGAGGAGCGTGTTCTTTGTCTCAGGAACACAAAGTCCCGTTTGTGAGTGCCCGGCACGATTCTGGGCAGGGAGCCACGTGGGACAGGAGGCGACACTAGGCGGAGTGGGCTGGATTTCCAAACCCCCATTTTCAGGCTGGCTGCCGAGGAAGCAGGCCACCAAGTCCCCTCCTCCCACGGCCAGAAGACAAGGTGTCCGTCTGTCAGGCCACACTGCGGCTTCCTTCTTCCTCAGACCTACTCCAAAGTGCCCCTCCCCTGGCCCCCTGCCTTGGAATGGAGAAGTAGGAAGGGGGAGGCTGACCAAGCGTGAGACTGGGGGTGGGGGGAGTGGATATTTCCAGAGCCTGTGGGTTTGTGGCCAAGAGCAAGGCCAGCTGAGAAGCTGTGTCTTGTCCTCTGTTGCTCAGCAGCCCCACTCTGTCCCCTAGGACGTGGGGACAGAGACAGGGAGGGGGGGGTTCTACCTCAGCACTGTGACAGGGGAAAAACCCAAAGAGGGAGCAAAGCCAAAAACTCCAAAAGGAGGTGGGAGCAATGCCCCCATTTAACAGAGAGGAATGCTGAGGCCTTGGCTGGGGGTGGATCCACCAGCCACAGAGCTAAAGCCACAGCTCCAGCCTTCTGAGGACTAGTGTTTGTGTAGGGGCTGTCTCCCCGCCTCCAAGCCAGAAAGTTCCAAACCAGAGATGGGTTATGTCTCTATAAGCAAACCCCAGGGCCCTGCACCTCTCAACCTGTGTGTCCTTGGAGGGGTCACTTACCTCCTCTGAACCTCCGTCCCTTGTCTGTCATTTCTAGTCCAGACACTGCCTTTCCGTGGCCCTATGCAGTCCTCCTGAGAGAGGCTGTTTTTTTTTTTTTTTTTTTTGCTGCGTTGGGTCTTAGCTGTGACACACGGGCTCTCTAACTGTGGGGCGTGGGCTCAGTTGCCTGCAGCATGGGGGATCTTAGTTCCCCAAGCAGGGATTGAACCCGTGTCCCCTACATTGGAAGGTGGATTCTTAACCATTGGACCACCAGGGAAGACCCCAATCAAATTTTACAATACAGACTTTTGTTCTCTTCTAGGCAGGGCCATATCCTCCTGCCTCAGGACTTTTGCATGTGCTGTTCTGAAAACTTGGAATACCTTTCTTCTCCTCTACTCACCCCTTCTTACCCTTCAGGCCTGGGTTCATGTGTCACTTCCTCAAGGAGGCCTCCCTGGCCTCCTCCTTGCACTCTGCACCTCTCCTGGCAATCCTATCAGAGTGTAATGATGTATTTACAGAGTGATTTATCTGGCCTCCCCATTAGCCTCTAAGCCCCATGAAAGTGAAAGCGTTAGTCACTCAGTCCTGTCTGACTCTTTGTGACCTCATGGACTGTAGCCCGCCAGGCTCCTCTATCTATGGGATTCTCCAGGCAAGAATAATGGAGTGGGCTGCCCTTCTCTAGGGCATCTTCCCGCCCCAATTGAACCCGAGTCTCTGGCATTGCAAGTGGATTCTTTACCATCTGAGCCACCAGGGAAGCAAGCCCCATGAGGACAGGTTTTCTCTTATCCACTGCTGTATCCTCACACAGTGCCTGGCACATAAAAGGTACTCCATACACATTGGTTAAAAAAAACAAAAACAAAAAAAAACCTGTAAAAGAAGAGAAATTAAGAAGGGAAGGAGGCACACCAGCTTCAGGATGATGGTATCCTCTGGGGAGGGAAGGAAGGGAATAGGCCTATGGAAGGAAAGATCCAAAAAGGGGCTCAACTTGGGACTTCCCTGATGGTCCAGCGGCTAAGACTCCTTGCTCCCAATGCAGAGGGCCAGGGTTCAATCTCTGATCAGGGAACTGAGATCCCACTTGCCGCAGCTAAAGATTCCTCACGCTGAAGCTGAAAGTCCCCCATGCCGCAACTAAGACCCAACACAGCAAATAAAATAAATAAATATTTAAGTAAAAAGGGCTCAACTCTCTCTGGAGTGTTGAGGTTAAAGAGGATGGACTCCACTTCCAGATGGCCCGAGTTCAAAACCCACCTTTGACTTGATACCACAAGCATACTCCATAAAAGAAAATGTGACAAATCGGACCTCATCCCAATTTAAAACTTTACAAAAGACCATCTGAGGAGAATGAAAAGAGGAGCTACAGACTGGGAGAAGATATCCAACAGAGGACTCTCTGGAACATCTCGATATATATCTAGAATATTCAGAGAAGTCTCAAAACTCAGTTAAAAAAATCCAATTAGGACACAGGCAGCAGACAGGAACAGATATTTTGCTGAAGAGGATATACAGATGGCAAAGAAGCACATGAAAAGATGGTCACCATCATTAGCCAGTAGAGAGATGCAACGTAAAACCACAGTGAGATATTGCTACACAGCAATCAGAATGGCTAAAACAAAAGATAGTGATGGCCATGAGGATGCAGGAAAAAACTGGATCACATACGTTGCTCCTGGGAATACAAAATAGTGCTGCCATTCTGGAAAAGAATATGGCAGACTCTTAACGCGAAAACAAACAAAACCAAACAGGCACTGGCCATATGACCTAGCAATTGTACTCTTCGGCATCTATACTGGAGACATGAAAACTCATGTTCATACAAAAACCAGGAGAGGAATCTTCCCTGAGGCCTTATTCATAGTAGCCAAAGACAGGAATCAACCCCCAAATCCTCCAACATGAGTGATTTCTTTTTTGGCCCTGCCTCGCAGGATCTTAGTTCCCCAAGTAGAGATGGAACCTGTAGTACCTGAAATGGAAGCTCGGGGCCCATTCCTAACCACTAGGCCCCCGAGGAAGTCCCATAACGTGAGGTACATCCGTCCCATGGAATGCTACTCAGCAATCAAAAAGAATAAACATCTGTAACAAGCAGCATGGATCTCAAGAGAATGATGTTGAGTGAAAAAAGCCAATCTCAAGCGGTTACATAGCATATGATTCCAATTGCTGTATAACATCCCTGACATGACAAAATAATACAGCTGGAGAACAGATGAATGGAGGTAGTGGTTAGGGAGGCAGGAGGGAGAGGATGGGTGCGGCTATAAAAGGTTGGATTGAAGCACCCTTGTGATGAATGTTCTGTATCTGGACTGTGGCAGTCACAGGAATCGATATGTGATAAAACAGCACAGAATGAAGGAATTCCCTGGTGGTTCAGTGGTTACAGCTCTGACCTCCCACTACTAGGGGCCCAGGTTTGATCTCTGCTCAGGGTACTAAGATCCTATAAGCCTCGCTATTTGGCCAAGTAAATAAGTAATTTTTAAAAATTGCATAGAACTAAATACACGCGCACACACATGCACACAAACAAGTGCATATAACACGGGACAATCTAAATAAGGTGGGAGGATTTTAATCAGTGTCCGTATCTGATTGTGATCCGGGCTGTAGTTGAGCGAGATGTCACCACTGGGGAAAACTAGGTGAAGCAGTATGGCCTCTCTCTTTTTATTTCTTAAATGCACAGGAATCTACAATTGCCAGTAAATAAAAAAGCTGTATCCATACAGCTATCCATCTTTTAGAATGACTTTTACAAATGTAAAACTGACAGTCCCAACTGCTGGCGAGGAGATGGAGCAATCCAAATTCACATGCATTGCTAGTGTGCATATAAAACAGTGCAGCCGCTTTGAAAACCAGGTTTGCAGTTTTTTGTACAGTTAAACATGCACTTACTATATGGCCCATCTATCATACACCTACGTATTTGTGCAAGTGAAAGGAAAGCTTCTGTTTGCACATAAGCCCTGCACGTGAACACAGGCTATATTTATAATTGCCCAGAATTAGAAATAATCCAAGTGGAGGACAAATAAACAAACTATAGTATGTTATCAAATACCACTCAGTAGTGAAAAATGCATGTCAATATGCATACGTCAGTATGAATGAATCGCAGATGAATACAGCTCTGTGGAAGAAGCCAGACTTGAAAGGCTGATCATGCATACAAGTCCACTGAGGATATTCTGGAAAAGGGAAATCTACAGGGAAAGGGAACAGGTCAGTGGTTGCCAGGGGCTGAGTGAGGACAAAGTGGATTATAAATGGACATGAGGACTTCGGGGGGGTGACGAAAATATTTTGTATCTTGACTGTGGTGGCTACACAACTTTATGCATTTGCTAAAACCCATAGAACTGTATGCTTCATATATATGGTGTTAGTGGTAAAGAACTCGCGTGCCATCACCTGCCAATGCAGGAGACATAAGAGACTCGGGGTTCAATCTCTGGGTTGGGAAGACACCCTGGAGGAGGGCATGGCAAGCCACTCCAGTATTCTTGCCTAAAAAATCCCATGGACGGAGGAGCCTGGTGGGCTACAGGCCAAAGGGTCTCAAAGAGTTGGACACGACTGAGCATGCACACAACACAGCTGATCACACAGCCGTGTTAGTGAAGTCCTGTCGCACCCATTCGGGAGGAGGTTTGACTAGCCATGGGGCACCAACAGTAGCAAATTCTTGGCAAGAGACCCACATCCTGTTCACTTCACCCCAATTTAGATTGGGAGTTCAAGGCTCCTCCAGAAAAGGCAGAAACTGCCCCCTCCTTGCAGCCCCCTCCCTCTGGTGGGGAGGGGAGCGGATTCTCCAGTCCCGGGCTGGCAATGGAATGTTGTGTCGTTGGTTGCCCAGGCAACCAAGGCCTGCTGGGTGGCTGCCTTCCGGGAGTACTGAGCGTGCAAACCGTCCTTCAGAAGCCCCCAGGGTCTCCTAGACTTGTGCAAAATTCCAGAAAGCAAGCAAGCCCGGGGCAACCGCAGGAGAATGGCAGTGCCCTGGGAGGAATATTTCCAACTGGTTTTGGAAGAGAAACTGTCTACGTGAGTGGTGTGCGGGGTGCACTGAGAGGCAGGCAGGACGGGTGGGCAGG
>NW_011495054.1:4622925-4627100 GCF_000754665.1 Bison bison bison
GTCAATAATCCAGGGCTCTGATCTGTGCCTGAGCCCCACCCCTAGCTGATACCCAGTTGAGATGAAATCATTTGACCCACGGTGGGAAGGAATTACTCTCGTACCCTCTCCCTGCAAACTACATTTTAGAGGAAGATTGGAGGAAGCTTGTCCGCCTTGTTCAGCACTGTGGCTGGAGGGGGTCCCAACTTCAGTATCATTTCATATATCATTATACATATATATTTTGGCTGTGCGGCATGTGAGATCTTAGTTCCTCTACCAGGAATCTGCCTGCAATGCAGGAGACCTGGGTTCAATCCCCGGGTCTGGAAGATCCCCTAGAGAAGGGCATGTCTACCCACTCCAGTATTCTTGCCTGGAGAATTCCATGGATGGAGGGGCCTGGTGGGCTCCCGTCCTTGGGGTCGCAAAGAGTCAGACATGACTGAGTGACTACTGCTCTCACATTCACCAGGAGTCAAACCTGCGCTTTCTGCAGCGGGAGTGTGGACTCTTTTTTAAGATGTATTTATTTAGTTATTCTGATTTTTTTTGGCTGTGGTGGGTCTTTGTTGCTGCACGTGGGCTTTCTGTAGTTGAGGTGAGTGGGGGCTGCTCTTCATTGCTGTGCATGGTCTTCTGATGGTGGTGGCTGGCTTCTCTTGTTGCAGAGCACAGGCTTTAGGAGTGCAGGCTTCAGTAGTTGCGGCTTGCAGGCTCAATGGTTGTGGTGCGTGGGCTTATCTGCTCCAGGGCATGTGGGATCTTCCCAAACCAGGGATCAAACCAGTGTCCCTTGCATTGCAAGGCATATTCTTAACCACTCGATCACCAGGGAAGCCCGAGTGTGGACTCAACTTAGGGGAGTCCCCCAACTTTAGTCTCAGAGTCAGTAAAACGGGAGGGTTTCCCCTGGACCAGAGCTGGACAAGCCAAGGGGAATGATAGCACATCCCTCCTGCTTCCAACACAGCTGACCCTGCGGGGCTGGGTCCAGCCTCTCCTCTCTCCTGGGAGCCTGGCTCCAGATCTCAGTCTCCTAGACCCTACCCCACAGAGATCAACCTGCAACTCAGTCTCAACTTGGCCTTACGGAAGAGCTGACCTCCCTGCTCCCCACTCAGCCTGCCATCAGCAACAACATCCTTCCAGCATCGAGGTTCCCCATTGAACTCCTCTCTCACCGCCTCATCACCCCATCTGCTCTGCTCTCCAGTGGTATCCAGAACCCACTGCTCCTTACCTCTCTACGGAGCCACCCAGACCAGAATCACATCCTCTCCACATTATCCTGTGATCTGTCCCGCGCCCCCTGAAGCTGCCCCGCCCCTCTTATTGGCCTTGCTCCCCAGAGCAGCCAGAGGGGCACCTCCTCTGCTCCAAACCCTCCCATGCTTCCCGTCTCACTCAGAGTCAAAGCCAGAGACCCCCTTCATCGCAGCCCACAGCAGTCTGACCCTCATAACTTCTCTGATCTCAATTCCCATCACTCTGCTCCTCCCTTCCTTCCCACCACACTGGCCTCCTGGCAGCTCCTTCTACATACCAAGGTCCTTCTCTTGGGGTCTGGCACTGACTCTTCCCTCAGCCTAGAATCTGTTCCCTGCAACATCCACATGGCTCCCTCCCTCTTCCCCTTCAAGTCTCTGCTCAAATATCCCTTTCTCAGAGACTTGTCTATATCCCTATTGAGAGATTTACTTTAGTCTGCTGACTTTTTCATCTAAGTCCCTACCATGTCCCAGCATAGTTTATTTTTATTATTATTTTTTTTTGGCTGCACCACACAGCATGTCAGACCTTAGTTTTCTGATCATTAGTCAAACCTGCACCCCATGCTTTGGAAGCCTGGAGTCTTAACCACTGAACTGCCAGCAAAGTCTCTGAAAGTGTGCAAGTGAAAGTGTTAGTTGCTCAGTTGTGTCCAACTCTTTGTGACCCCACGGACTGTAGCCAACCAGGCTCCTCTGTTCACGGGGATTCTCCAGGCAAGAATACTGGAGTGGGTTGCCATGTTCTCCAGGGGATCTTCCAGACCCAGGGTTTGAACCTGGGTCTTCCACATCTCAGGCAGATTCTTTACCATCTGAACCACCAGGAAGTCCAGGGAAGTCCCTAGCATTGTTTGTTGTTTGTTAGCTTTCTTTTCTGTGTTGCCCAGTGGGATGCCAGCTCCTGGAGACCAGGGATCTGCCTGTCTTGACCAAGCTGCACCCCCCAGTGCCAAGAACAGTGCTTGGCACAGAGTAAATTCTCAGGACAATTTGCTGAATGAGTAAAAAGTTCCACAGCCAGGAGGTGGCTAATAGAGGCATGTTAGGCACCATTGGAGAATTTGGGGGCCCTACCTCTTGCCTCCTTTACCCACACTTCCTTTTGCCCCTCCAGGAAGATCCCGGAGCAGAACACGGACCACGTTCCCCCAGTCCTGCGTCTCTTGGAGAAGAGGCAGGAGCTGATGGATGCAGATCGGGGCCTTCAGGCCCAGAAGGAGGTGAGCCACTCAATGTAGTCCCTGAAACTTTTGGGGGACTCCAGACCCCTCCAAAAAAAGATGAGAAAGTGATGGAGCCTACTTATTACTACAAGGTCTGAGACAAGCCACTGTGCTGAGCCTTGCTTTCCTCATCTGTCAAATGGGGGTCAAATGAGATCAGTGGTTGGTGCAAATCAATGTGCACTGAGCAGCTACTGTGTGCAGGGTATGCCCTGGGATCTAGACGTCTCACCACAGTCCCTGTCCTCATGGGCTCACAGCCTAGAGAAGAGAACAGACAAGTGTCTGGGTAGTGACTGCTGTGAGGGAGGAAGCACTGAGCAGGGATGGCGGGAGCCCAGAGAAAGCCCCTGTCTCTACACAGGGGTGGTCACAGAGGACTTCCTGGAGGAAGTGATGTCTTATGGATGGCTGAAGGGCAAGTCAGCTTCTCCAGCAAAGAGGGATAGGGTGAAAAGGGAGAAACACACAGAGGGGACAGCATATACAAAGACAGGAAGGTGAGGACAAAACACAGGTGGGTAAGGGTCTGGAAAACAGTGTCGAAGGAGACAGGGTGAGCTGAGGCCTGAAGGAACAGCAGGGATGCTGACATGCAGGGGCTACTGGAGAGAATTTGGGCTTCATCATGGGTACTGGGGGGCCACAGGTAGATATGAGCCAGGGTGCAGCAGCAAGATCAAGGGCAAAAGATGAGCAGAGTTAAATATGAACCTGAAAGCGCTGGATGACTTGAAACCCCAAACACACACAGATACCCACTGCTTACCGGCCAGGTGTTCGAGACCACAAAGGCCTCCCTGAAACAGCGATGGGAACAGTTGGAACAGAAAGAGCAGGAGCTAAAGGGGTCATTCATCCGCTTTGAAAAGTTTTTGCAGGTATGTGGAGACTGGTGGGGGGAGGCAAGGCAGAGGTCACAAAGTCACAATCCTATAGGAGCCAGACAGGTCACAGAAACTTAAAAAGTGGGTTTACCCAATTCAAAAGAATAAAATAAGACCATCTGCAGCAACATGGATGGTTGTCATACCTAGAGATTGTCATACGTACTGAAGTTAATCAGGCAGAAAAGGAATATTGTATGACATCCCTTATATGTGGAATCTAAAAAGAAATCATACAAATTAAATTACTTGCCAAACAGAAAGAGACTCACAGACTTAGAGAAGGAACTTATGGTTTCTGGGGAGGCAGGACAGGGGGGCTGGCGGGCAGGTGGAAATGGGTGGGGAACGGATAGTTAGGGAGCTTGGGATGGACGTGTACACAGTGCTATATTTACAACGGATAACCAACAAGGACCTACTGTATAGCACAGGGAAATTTGCTCAGTGTTATGTGGCAGCCTGGATGGGAGGAGAGTTTGTGGGAGAATGGATACATGCATATTTTATGGCTGAGTTTTTTCGCTGTTCATCTGAAATTATCACAACATTGTTAATCCGCTATACTCCAATACAAAATAAAAAGTTTTGTTTTGTTTTTCAAGTTGGCTTACCAATATAAAAGGGACCGGTGGGAAATACGCACTGCCTGAAGCATTTTAGAAAGCGTGGGAGAGGAGTGAGGGACCGAAAAGATTCTAGTTGAATTTGGCCCGCGGGCCATCTGTTTGCAACCCGTGACTCTACGTGTGAGTATTGGGACGGAGTGGCTGCGGCGAGCTCTGCAGGGTCCCAAGTCTTTAGGGCCG
>NW_011495054.1:4627217-4627930 GCF_000754665.1 Bison bison bison
ACGCCGAGGCCCGGCGCAGCCGCGCACTGCGGAGAGCCGAGGAGGAGCGGCACCTGGCGGGCCGCCGGGAGGCAGAGGCGCTGAGGCTCCGGGCTCAACTGGCCGAGCTGCAGCGGGAGCGCGCGCGGCTGCAGCGCGGGCTGCAGCGTCTGGAACCCTGCGCACGCCTGCTGGGGCAAATGTTGGAGCTGTTGCCCGAGGTGAGCGCCCTGCGGGAGGTTTTGGGGTTCAGTGTCACGTGCAGCCCCGACGGCCTCAAGGACTCCTTTGGAAACTGAAGCGCTGACTGTATGTCGGGAGTCACCACTTACTGAGCACTAACTGTATGCCAGGAACACGCTTTGTTCTTGAATTCTCCCTAAGGTCTAGTGAAGTGAATCTTACTGTCTACCCCATTTTACAGACGGTGCAACTGAGACTCAGAAAGATAACCTACTGAAAGACACATATGCAGGTGGGGGAGGGGGAATCCAGGAACTCGGTATTAGTTCAATGAAACAATGAATTAACATTAATCACAGGCAGTGAAACTTAGCTGGGTTTAGCGGTAGAGGTGGGTAGTGAAAGTCGGTTCAGTCGTATCTGACTCTTTGCGACCCCATGGACAGTCCAAGGAATTCTCTAAGCCAGAATACTGGAATGGATAGCCTTTCCCTTCTCCAGGGGATCTTCCCAACCCAGGGATCGAATCCAGGTCTCCCGCATTGCAGGCG
>NW_011495054.1:4628030-4628308 GCF_000754665.1 Bison bison bison
CCAGGAATCGAAACGGGGTGGGGAGGGGCGGGAGCAACTTAACTCTTAGGGCGCAGGGATGTGTGATGCCCTCATTTCACAGCTGGGCTAAGGAGCAGCGGGGTTTGAGCGTGGGGAGGGGAGGTGAGGGGGCCGCAGGCGCTGTGAGTACCCACTCCCGACCTCATCCCAGTTCCAAGAGGTCCCCGAACTGGTGGCGCGCTTCGACGGGTTGGCGGACATGCAGGCAGCACTGAGGCTCACGGAGCGCCAGCGGCTCGCGGAGCTGGAGGAGGCGC
>NW_011495054.1:4628408-4633997 GCF_000754665.1 Bison bison bison
GAGGAGGCGCGCGCGCGGCTGCAGCGGCTGCGGGACTCCTGGCAGGACGAGCTGCTTCTGCAAGGCCAGCGGCGAGCGCATCTCCTGGAGCGACTGGAGTCGGCGCGGGAGCGCACGCTGCACTGGGTACCGAGGCCGGAGGAGGTGGGCGTCCGGGACCCCAGGCTCCCACCGCCGCGAGGAGAGCCGGGGTTAATAAGAGATGCGGCAACACTACTTTCATGGGCGGTTTTCCTTGAGAGAGTCTATCGGGATCTCACTTGTGGGAAGCAGAGGGGAATGGGGCTCCAGGCCTTCTCAGGCCGGCTCACACCTTAATGGGGCAGGGGGCGGGGTGTTCTCCAGGAATCCAAGTGGATTCAGATCCAGAACACGGCGGCTGAGAAGACCTTGCTTCTGGGGCGCACCAGGATGGCAGTACTCAATATGTACCACCTGGTGTGTCAGCATCAGAGACGGCCACCCGCCCTAGACGTCGAGGACACCGAGGGGCAGCTGGAGCAGGTGCGGACCCCTCTGCAGCTCACCTCCAGGCCCCCAACCTTTGGGAACATACGGTGCCTGTGATCACACCTTCTCTGGGTTGAGCATGACCCTCTGTCTCTGTGATCAGAGCCAAGTCTCCTAGCTGTATGGCTGCCTAGGCCCCTGCCTGGGAGCCTTGGATTGGTCTCGACTCTGCTGCAAGGACAGAAGGAAGCTGGACCATCTCTGGCTCTCAGCGGCCTCACGGTGCACTCAGCCAGGGTATATACTGATGGATACAGTACGTTTATACCAAGAGTTCATTTTAGGATCAAACAGCGCAAGCAAGTGACAACATTGATAAAACCAGGAGTTTTTTAAATTAGTTCCTGACCCTCTGGCTCCTGCATGGACAAGCCTTAGCTTCCCCTGGGGAGTGTGAAGACAGGGCTGTACAGTGGTTTTTCTTTCTGCACAATGGCATCACAAAGGTCACTGTGTCCAAGATGCCCGGTTTTTGTATTCACTCAGGTTTGTAAGGTGGTAGAACACGTGACCTGGTTTACACTGGAGGGAGGGCGTTTCTAACGTTTGACCCTTCTGTTAGGATTCTAGTGGGTCCTCAAAGCACAGCCCCTGTGAGAAGTGGAGGAAGCAAAGCAAGGCACCCCACCCTTGCCCCAGCCCATCTCACTCCCGTCCTGTACTCAGAGGCCAGAATTCCAACCAAATGCCAAGAACTGGATCCCCAGAGCCTACCTTAGTGCCACATCCTGAGTCAGGCAGATTCATGTGTACACCACTGTTCTCTTAAGTGCGGCCCAGGTACCCCAAGGGACAAAAGAAGACTCTAGGAGGGACAGAGGCTCGGTATGAAGTAACAGGCAAAAGCCAGTCCCTTTTCAACCAACCTCTGATCTTTCCAAGGAGAAAGGTTCAGTGGTGTTGGGGGGGTGGGGGTGGTGACAATTATGCCTTTAATGCCCATAATGACCCCTGGTCTCCAGGGCCTGGGACTCGCATCTATTGCAGGCAACTGTAGCTGCCAGAATTCAGTAACCTGGTTTCATTTGCATTGTTATTCTTCCAGTTACCCCCACTTATGACAAGGAGTAATTTAATCTCTTTCCACTTTTGGTGGAGACATAGTTTCCTTGTCAGATGTTTATTTCAGTGACAAAGGTGAAGGAAGAGCCCAAGGTAAGAGTACCATCACGTTCTAGGTCTTGGCACTGGATCCATGGGTGTTCATTAAACTCGTATCAATAAACAGCTTAATGTAAACAAAATAAAGGAGAAGATGAGAGTAGATCATACACTAATGAACATGACTGATAGAACTAAAAAGAAAAAAAAAAGAACTGATGTAAGTGAAAATACGAACTCAACTATAATACAGGTGATAGCCAGCTAGAAAACCGAAAAGTACCTGTGAATGAATTGCTTGGGAGGCTTTGATTGAGATGTTGGACTGAGGCTTAAAAAACCCAGAAGGGTTTAGACCAGGTTCACTGCCCCTGGGGAGCCAACATCACTGCTATCTAATAGAAGTCTCTATCTCCCACCCCTGCTTTGCATCCTCCGGTGTTTTAAGAGGTGGGGATTGGACACTCAGGAGCTGGGATCTGACTCTGGCTGTGTTGCAACCCCAGGTGAAGCTGTCCATTCTGGACCTCTCCGCCATGCTGGCCGGACTCCGTGAGGCTGAGTCCGCCGCCCCCACCTCCTAACCCGACCCAGGTGAGCAGTGGGAGAGGGACCCCTCGAGGGACCCAGCCGGAGGACAGGGGAGCCGCACATTTCCTGTGGGGTGTGGGCTGAGTGGCTCTCACCAGAAAGATGGGAGGGCTGTGCCTGCTCAGATGGCAGTGGGGTGTACACAAGAGGCACAGAGCAAGTACTAAGTAAATGTGAGCTACCTGGGGCCCCCAAACCACATCCAGCATGTGGCCTGGTACCTGGTCCTCCCTCCCAGGGCAGTGGGGGCATTTAAGCCAGCTGATGTTTGTCAGGCTGGAACGGGGCCTGGCACAAAAATTCAGGGAAATTCTAGATGAGCGTTTGGTAAGTAAAGTAAAATAAAGGACCAGCAAGAGGGTCACATGTGGACACCATTCCCAGGGCGTCTGCTCACAAAGGCTCCTCCACTATGGACTGGCGCCAAGGGATGGCCAGTCTGAGAACCCAGCTGCAAGATGCAGCCCATGACCTTCACAGGGCCCCCAGGAGGGGCTTGAGGAGCATAGGGCTTGGAGGAAGGCAGAGGTCAGGACAGGTTTTGACCTCTGGGTATGCGGTGGACTCTTCGCAGCCAAGAGGAGCACTGTATGCTCAGATCCTTGACCCCACATCGCATCTGCCTCTCACCATCCAGTCCCAGCTGCAAGCTGTTCTGGTGGGAGGAAGGGACCCAAGGGCCAATTTCAAGGTCCTCAAACCCCAGCAACCTACCCATCCTCTGAGCCTGACTTTTTTCATCAGCAAAGTGGAGACATCAGCAGAACCCACACAGGACCCACCCACACGCTCTCATCTCGTCGGCACTCCAGCTGGAATTCCAGCACCCTGGTCTGTCCCTTCCAACTCCTCAAGCAGACTGTGCTCCTGGTCCACTGGAGGTGCTCAATAAAGGTTTATTACATTAAAAATACATCACTGGGCCTCAAGCACTCAGGGCTCAAACCCATGGGGCCACCACCTCTGAATCTGAGAAACTGAAAAACAGCAGCACGAAAAGCAGCAGCAGCTGAGGTGCCAGCTCAGGTTGTGGCCTACCTGGCAAACTCCTATGAACCCTTCAACACCCTACTCAAATGTGCCGTCTTAGGCAGAGGCAGCTGCTGTCCCTCTGTGGCTGTGCGGCACTCCTTTGCATGGACCAAGGGAGGTCCCCCAGCACCCAACTCAGGGCCAGGCACACAGCGGTACATGGGGAACGCTGCTGATGCCCACGCCTGGACCAACGGAGGAATCGCGGGGCTGTGTCACCTTCTTACATCCTCTTCCTCATCTTGCCCTTCTTGGAAGGGGCACCCCGGCCAAAGGCGCCCTGCTGCAGCTCCTGGGCTCGGCGCCGGTTGCGGGCAGAGAGCTGCTTCAGGCCCCCACGCTGCAGGAAGCGCATCTTCTGGGCTCGGCGCCGCTGCTTCAGGATCTGCTGCTTGGTCTTGAGCTCTGAGAGCACGCGGCCTGCGGGGGTGCCAGGGGTGCGGGGCTGGGGTGCACCTGCTGGGACAGAGATGCCAGGAGCTCAGCTTTTGGGTCGACTCCCAATGTCTTCTCCTCCCAGAAGCCTCCCAGGTGTTCCCCTGTCCCCACTCCCATTCTGTATTCAAGCCCCAGCATCTGGCAGGTGGTAACTGCTGAATAAGGCTTAAGTAGTCTACTGTAATGGGCAACAGCATGGACCCTCTAGCGCAAACTGCTGGGTGCAAATCCCAGCTGTGATCTGACGGACAATGACGTAACTTCTCTGTGCCTCAGTTTCCCCGCCTGTGAATTATGAATAGCATCTACCTCCAAGGTCCCAGAGAGACGTAAATGAGTTATTATGTGTGCAGTGTTCAGAACAAGGCCTGTCCACAGTAAGACTTCCTAAGTGTAACTATCACAATCAGAAATCACTCAACAAAGGCTTTTCAGCACCTCCTCTAGGCTGGGCACTGGGGACCCAGGCAGGCTCCAATCCCTGTCTCTATGGACTGTAACGTCTAGGCTGTAGCTTAATCTTCTTCTGGCAGGAGAGAAATCAGAGGTCAGTGAGGAGAAGGGACTTGTCCATGGTCACTCAGCCCCAGCCCACTCTCCCAGGTCTCTGGGAGGGCACTTTACCCCTTGCCCAGGGCTTCCCTGGTGGCTCAGAGGGTAAAGCGTCTGCCTACAACGCAGGACACCCGGGTTCAATCCCTGGGTAGGGAAGATCCCCTCCAGAAGGAAAAGGCAACCCACTCCAGTACTCATGCCTGGAAAATCCCATGGACGGAGAAGCCTGGTAGGCTACAGCCCTTGGGATCGCAGAGTTGGACACGACTGAGCGACTTCACTTTCACTTTTTCTTTACCCCTTGCCCACTTTAGTCTGTCACCTGCTGAAGGACCCAGGCCACGCCAAGAGGACCAAGTACCCGAGTTGACCAAATGTACTACTTGGCAGCCTGTATTTTAAGGACGACCCTCCCAGGGCTCTCACCTTGCCCTCGGCCACGCTTCCCACCTCTTCGCTCTGGGCCACGGCGGTCAAAAGTTCCTTCTTCTTCTGAGTCACGATCATCGATTTTCTGTTTCTGTTTCCACTTTTGGTAGCTGGGGGGCTGCATTAAGGAGGCTGCTTGCGGCATGGAGATGCCCTTGGCACTCCTGGGGTTGACCATGCTCCCCCCCCAACCAGGACACAGCCCTTACCTAAAAGGGGTTTGGTGGTTGAATCCGCTCGACTCCGCCCCCTCCCTAGCCCCCACCTATAGGAAGCTGGGGTCGTTGAGCTAGACCACGCCCTTCCTGACCCCGCCCCCCACCTACAGTGGCTGTGCTGAAAGAGCTTGGCCCCGCCCCCTCTAGTCCCGCCCTCCAGGATACAGGTCCCGCTTGTAGGAGCTGCTGATGTAGCGGCCACTCTCGGTCTTGATCTTTTTCTTGTCCTCTTGTCCTGACTGTCCCACAAACCGCTTCTTCTTCCGATCCCTGTGGGAGGAGTTGGGAGGTGTGCCGCAGAGGGAGGTGGCCCGCTTCCCCTCCAGGCCTGTGTCCCTCTGACCCCTCATCGGGTTGTTGGGAGGATTCAAGGAAAGCGGCATGCCCGCGTCTGGCATGCAGCAGGTGCTCCGTTAAGGCCCGTTCCTTGCCCTTCCTCACCATTCCCTGGCATCCCAGGCCTCCAAAAATAGTGTGTGTTGGGGGGGGGGGGATGTCTGGGGATTAGTCCAACCTAGGAGTCTGGGTCAGGGGCATGGGCCCCCTGGGGGGTTCCCAACCCCCCACTTTACCACCTCCTGGCTCTGTGACCCTGGACTAAGTCACATCACTTCTCCAAACCAGATTTCTAGTGGGCAAACTGGGTCATGAGCCCCTGTCTAGAAAGACTAGCCCCCCAGAACGGCAGATGGGGTCAAGACCCCTGTAGGGCATG
>NW_011495054.1:4634347-4636525 GCF_000754665.1 Bison bison bison
GCGGCCCAAACACCCACCCCACTCCACCCCCGCCAGGACCAGCAGCCACTCACCCCCGCTCGCTGTCAAAATCCTTGGGCCGGTAGGGGATGTAGAACGCCTGGTCCCGCTGGCGGGCCTCCTCCCTCCGCCTCTTGGCTCCTCGGTGGGGTCCTGGCTGCTGCCGCTTCCGGCCGACAACTTCCGTGAAGACGTCCTGGCGGACAGAGGCCCAGCGTCACCTGCAGCCCCCAGGGAGCAAACTGGCCTCCCCACCTGCCAGCCCAGCTGGGGTCTAGGGCCAGGAGCTTCCGGGACCCTCCATGTCCTCATCAGGACCCAAGCACCAGCAGAGGCAGGACTGGCAGGGTGGGGGCGGGCAGGATGCCGACCAGGGTGAGCCCCACCATGTGCCAGGCCCAGCTCAGGCCCCCAGTCACATGACTAAGTCCCCCATCCCTCTGTGGGTGGCCTTGCTCTCTATGACATGGACTAGTCCGGGGGTCTTCAAGTGTATTTTTTGCCTACTGGACCCTCTCTCCACATCAAGCATTAGAAGAGCAGGCCCAGGGCCCAACCCACCAGGTGAATGGGACACCCTGGTTCCCCAGCCTTGCCTTTGGCCATGAAGGCCCAGTGCCTGACCCTGCCCGAGTCAAGCCTCCGCTGCTGCCAACTCAGCCCCTTCCCACCTGCCCAGACCCCAGGCCGAGACAGGCGATGATGACAACGCCACGGCCACCTGGGCCTGTGGGAACCCTCCACGTGCCGTCTTCAATCTGCCCAGTGGACCCAGGACTGTGTACCGCGGTCACGTGGCTGCAGTGCCCTCGTCTACCAGATTCCAGAAATGAACTTTCCTGAGATTCACTTGGCAGCAAAAGCGGCCCTGAGCCGACAAGAGGCTGTGTCTCTCCCCTTGGCGTGGGGACCAGCCCAGCACACTGTGGAAACTGAAGCATTTCATGGCGGTGACACCCCAGACCCTGCTGAGGGTGTGATGTCATCCACAGGGGACCCACCGTAAAGACTCTGAGTCCTAAAACACACCTGGCCCCCTGGGCTTCAGGCAAGGGATGGTGGACAAGACCACAACCTCATCCTGTAGATAGGGAGGCTGGGTCTGGGTCACTGGTTTCCTCAAATGTCAGAGGTGAGACTGGGATCACTGCCTCCACCCCTAGCAATGGCTCAAAGCCCTGAGGTCAGCCCCACAGGCTGCTGGGACTTGACCCTCCTTTCCCCACCCCCAGGCCAGACTCCAGGGTCCCCAGGGTGGGGCCTGCACCTCTACAGTCTCTCCTGCCACCTCCTCCTTCTCAGGCTGCTCCTCCTGCGGTGCTGGGAGGCTCAGGGTTGGGCCCGCCGGGCCCTCCTGCCGCTCCTGCCGTCCCTGCTGGAAGCTGGCGATGGCTTTGCGGTCCTTCTCCCGCTTGGCGCGCATCACCTGGCTGCTCAGGTCGCGGCTGGAGGCATTGATCTCAAAGATGGTCTGTAGCGGGGGGACACCCAAGGCCTTCACCCACTGGCCGCTTCCTCCCCAACTCCAGCCTCCCCAACTTGTTGTACTCTCTCTGGTATTCCTCCCAGTTCCCTTCCACTCATTCCTGGCTTTTCACAATTACGGAGGGAGGCCCAGAGAAGGTGAGTAACAGGCCTAAGGTCACACAGCTGGGACACGCTAGATCTGGGATTTCAACCTAAGTTCACTGGATCCCAAACCAGTGCTTTTAACCATGCAGGTTTCCAGCTCCTTTTCTCCTTTTCTCCTCCAGCTGGCAGGCCTTTCCTGCTTTTGTGGGCATCTCCCATAGACAAAAGACACAGGAGGCATCCCAATGGGAGTCAGGAGATAAGAGCTATAGCCAGCTCCTCTAACAGGCCTAGGACGTCTCACTGACCTCTATGAGCCCCAGTCTACCCATCTGTATGGAAGGCCTGGAAAACGTGCTGTGTACCAGCAGGGATGGCTTCAAAACAAGCAGAACCTTGGCTCTAGGGATGCTGACACAGCTAGAGCCGCAGATTGAGAGGATTCCCTGCTCAGGTCCTGCTGTGGGGTCAGGCGCTCAGCCAGACCCGGGGCCTGCACTCACCGCCCGGGAGCGGTAGTTCCTGATGCTGTCCACCAGCCTGAGCCGCTGCAGCTCCTCCTGCTGGAAGCGAGAGCCTGGCAGGAGGGAAGGAGAGAGGCATGAG
>NW_011495054.1:4636625-4637169 GCF_000754665.1 Bison bison bison
CACCTCACACCCGCCTGACACAGGGACTCACTGAAGAGCGGGTGTAGGCCCAGCCCGGCGAGGTCCAGCTCCTTGGCCCTCTTGATGGACTCGGGCGAGGGCGCCGGCCGTGAGCGCACATACTGCTGCTGGGCATTGTTGGCCACGCGGTTCAGGCCCCGCAGCTCCAGCGACGCCTCCAGGCTGGTCCGCAGGCCGCAGTCCTCGTCGTCCACCACGCCCTGCGGCACCCGGCCCAGTACGCCATCCCCACCTTCCGTGCCTGCCGCCCGCCAGGAGCCCCAGTCAGAGGCCGTCCTCTGCCCGCGGCCCCTTCCCAGCCCTGCTCTGGGTCCTGAGTCACTAAAATCAGCCCCACAAGGGAAACCATCACTTATCAAGTGGCTCCGCCTGTTTTTATAAATACAGGTTTATGGATCACACCCGCCTCTACTCATGTCTGTATTATCTGTGGCTAATTTCACACTACAAGGCCACAGACGAGGAGCTTCTGGGCATCAGGTGACCTGCAGGGCCCAAGATGTTTACTATCTGACTCTTCAAG
>NW_011495054.1:4637479-4649760 GCF_000754665.1 Bison bison bison
CTCTGTGCGACCCCATAGACAGCAGCCCACCAGGCTCCCTCGTCCCTGGGATTCTCCAGGAAAGAACACTGGAGTGGGTTGCCATTGCCTTCTCCAATGCATGAAAGTGAAAAGTGAGAGTGAAGTCGCTCAGTCGTGTCCGACTCTTAGCGACCCCATGGACTGCAGCCTACCAGGCTCCTCTGTCCATGGGATTCTCCAGGCAAGAGTACTGGAGTGGGGTGCCATTGCCTTCTCTGGGGAAGCCCTTATCTGGCTCTTTATCTGTCTTTCAAATACAGACATCTTTCCCTGGGGTCAAATCCCAAGCAGGACAGTGTGGCCCACCTCCACCCTCTGTCCACATCATGAACTCCAGGGGGACCCAGTCCTGCTCCAGCTTCTACTCACTTGAGGGCTCCTCAGGGGGACGGGCGAGGGTCAGAGCACGACCCAGGAACAGGTGTAGGTCCAGCAGGTAGGGGACCTCGTCGGGGGCCACCAAGGAGTAGGCCGTGCCACTTCGGCCGGCCCGGGCCACGCGACCTGCAGGGGAAGGTGGTCAGACGGAGACAAAGGCAAAGGACCCCAGAGCCAGCACTAGTCCCACGTGCCCAGCCCTAAGGGTAGAGCCACGCCATGGCCCCACCTGACTGAACAATGTTCCACCTATGAAGGGGGCAGGGCAGTGAGAGTCACTGGGGCTACCTGCCCGAGAGGTTGTGAGCCCACACGGTGCCCTGGGACGTCAGCAGAAAAAGATGCAAGAGAGACTGCCCTGGTGGTCCAATGGTTAAGAATCCGTCTTGAGATGCAGAGGACACAGGTGCGATCCCTGGTGGGGGAACTAAAATCCCACACGCCACAAAGTAACTAACTGAGCCCGTGAGCCGCAACAAAAGATCCCGCGTGATGCCGTGAAGACCCTGGGTGCCACAGCTGAGATCCAACGCGGCCAAATAAATAATCAATAAAATTTAAAACAAATAGACGCAAGACACTGCTTTTCATCCGTATCAGAGGTCTTCAGGCATTCCCACTATGGGTGATTTTTTCCCAGAGAAATAACCCAGGGTACAAAGATTCAACTGCAGGGACCCCATTCCCTCTGTCGGAAGAGCCGCAAACCAGAAATCACTTAAAAGACGTAAGGACAGAGAGTCAGATAACTAGCTGATTATCACCTGGGATGTGTACTGCACAGCTGAGGAAAGGGGCTGCACACTGCAGTCTGTGGCCAAATCCAGCCCCAGCCTAACTGTGTAAATAAAGTTTTATCAGCACACAGCTGTGTTCCTTCATTTACAAATTGTCTGAGGCTGCTTTCAGGCTACCAGGGCTGAGATCTGGAACAGACTACATAGCTCCAGAGCCTAAAATATTTACCATCTGGCTCTTTACAGAAACAGTTTGCCGACCCCGGTCACAGAATGGTGTTAGATGATGAATGGAAAACATGCCTGATGTACACAGAGGTAAGAAGAAGGTTACAGGTGAGAACAGCCAGTGTGGGGACTTACCTGGTGGTCCGGTGGCTAAGACTCTGCACTCCCAATGCAGGAGGCCTGGGTTCAATCCCTGGCCAGGGAACTAGATCCCACGCACCACGGCTCAAAGTTGATGTACCACAACTCAAGATCCCACATGCCACAACTCAAGACCCAGTGCAGCCAAATAAGTAAGTAAATAAAAATAAGTTTGTTTTTTTTTTTAAAGGAACATTCAGTGTAAGTCTATTTTTGTGTTAAGTAAGTCCATGGAGAACACGACACTTTAGCTTGTTTCTGCATCTTGCAAAAACCATGTCACCATGTTTGGAAGATTTTGTTTGTGGTGGTCTGATTCACACTGCTGGTCATGTAGCACACGAGAAATTCCCTTTGGGGTTCTGAGATGCCTCAAGGGACGTGCAGGGCCAGCCCTCCCAAAGCAACAGAATCAAGGGTACAGTACGTAGCTGCCAACGGGGAGACGAGGCTGGAGACCCAGGTGGAGGCTCCCTTGCACGCCAAAGGTCCGCCCACCACGGGTGGCTGGAATTTACCCATTCGACAATGTTCAATTACATGCAAGACAACTGGAAGAAACCAGCCCACCAGAAGCTTCTCTCACACTAACTTACTTAATTTACTTGTATTTATAAATATAACACACATATTTATGAGTTAAAAGAAGAAAAAAGGAAGTAGGCTGATGGTTGCCAGGGGCTGGAGAGGGGGAAGAGGAAGTTAGATTAATGGGTAGAGGGTTTCAGTTTGTTAAGACAAAGATGCTCTAGATAAAGAAGGTGCGTGACGGTTACACAACGTGATGGTACTTGATGCCACTGAACTTACAGCTGAAAGTGGTTAACGTGATCCCTCTATGTTTATGTATATTTCACCAAAATTTGAAAAAAAGAATCCCAGACACCCCGCTTTGCTACCTGTGTGACACCTGGCTAGTTCTGAACCTCCCTGCCTCGGTTTCCTCATCTGTAAAGTGCGGCCAGTGTGGCTGGTACCCACTGCACAGGGTTGTTGTGAAGACAAAAGCAAGCAGAACACCTGGACCAGCACCTCACATGACGAGCACCTGTGGCCGCCACATCACAGTGGGGGTGGGGGACTTCCAGGAGGGGAATGTCCTGCCTTCTAGGTGTTCTGCTCCATTTTCAAATTTTGCTTCAACATGTGGGTGTGGGCTGCCCTGGGTGGGCTGGCCAGGCCTGACAGGCTGCCTGGATAAAGTGGAGAGTCAGGAGACCCTGTCTGCAGTTGATGGAGCAGGAGGCAGATGGGTCAGGCTGCTGTGCAAAGGTTACAAAGGTCCCCAGGAGTTTTAGGAAGAAGACTGTAGGGAAGAGGGGTCGCATCATCAAGGACCCTGAAGGCAAAGAGAAGCAGAGGACTGGGGAGCCCAGAAAACTCGGGAGCATCACCTCCTTAAGAGTCTGAGGCTGCCTGACAGATCCGCTCCCCAGAGAATCTGATTGATCGGTCCCCTCCTTGGGCCTTGGTTCCCCACCAGGAGTGGCAGGACTCAACTCCTGCACCCTCAGTCCTTGCTGGGACTTGGTGCCCCCGCTGGGGTCCGGTCCAGCCGTGGGCTCCTTACCCACGCGGTGCAGGAAGAGCTTGCCCTTGGCGGGGAAGCTGTAGTTGATGACGTTGTCCAGCAGTGGGATGTCCAGGCCCCGGGCGGCCAGGTCAGTCACGATGAGGGCCGAGCACTTGCCGTGCGTGAACCTGGCCAGGTTAATCTTGCGGGCCGTCTGGTCCAGCGCGCTGTAGATGTGGGCACAGCTCACCCCTTGGGTTGCCAGCAGCTGCTCGGGGTGAAGACCGGAGACAGGGAGAGGGGTTAGACACAGTGGCAAGACCACGGGCTCTGGAGTCGGGTGCCCTCAGTTTGAACCCCGGTTCCGCTGGGTGACCTCGGTTTGGTATCTTCATCAGTATAAATGGGACTCGTATCACCTCTCACCTCTGCAAGGTGGTTTGAGTGTCAAAAAAACATGACACGTGCAGAGAGGTCTCCCTCAGGGAGGCTGCAAGTGCTACTGTAAGACACACACGTCTCCTCCTGAGTCACTAACAGGCTGTGTGGCCTCGCCCAACTTTCCTAACCTCTCTGCGCCTTCACTGTCTTCTATGGAATGGGGAGAGTACGTTTCCTCTCTGAAATTTTGTTAAGAGGATTAAACGAGCTAATATACACAGTGCTGAGAACAGGGCCCACAACACAGGAGGCACTGTGAAAGTGGTAACTGCTCTTTAAAAATGATGATTTTGGTTTTATTCATCAGTGACTCCAGCAGCCATACAGAGGAAGCCCCGTGAAACGGTGTCACGTGAGTGAAACCCAGTGACCTGTGTCCTCAGATAACGCACTCCAGGTGTGGCTGACCCGAGGTGGCTGCATTGACTCGGGCCCGGGCAGCCTTGGGGGCTGGAGGACTCGCTCCCCAGGAGGGTGACAGGTGTACACGTGCAGAAAAGCTGCCACGTAAGATTAGCGCTCTTCATACAGCTTACAGCATGCAGGCTATCTCTCAATTTAAAAAAGAGAAACACGGGATACCAAAAACCTGCAGAAAAATGATGCGACAGCTGAGACACACTGCAAAACACCCGGGATGCAGCGACGACTATTAGAGATGAATCAAGACTGGGTGTGAGTGATAACTGAGTACCTGAAAGTTCATTATGCTATTTTCTGACTTTGGTATGTGTCTGAAACTTTTCATGTGTGTGTCTGTCTGTGTGTGTGTATCTGCGTGTGTCTGTGTGTGTTCAGTCACTTCAGTCGTGTCTGACTCTGCAACCCCACGGACTGTAGCCCACCAGGCTCTTCAGTCCATGGAATTCTCCAGGCAAGAATATTGGGAGTGGGTTGACTTTTCCATTTCCAGAAATTTTTCATAACATCTTCAAAGAATTAAAAAAAATGGACAGAGCTCTGGCCAGGCCCAAGTGCCGCTCTGGTGCTGCTCTCTGGTGGCCGAATCCGGAACTGCAGCTCCGAGCTGGCGCTGGAGTAGGTGCTGGTCCCCAGGACCAGAAGGAGGGGATGGGGGCGTCCCTGCTCACCTCGCTGAGATACTCCGCGTGGTGCTTGGTGGCCACAAACACGACCGTCTGGTCCTGGGGCCGCACCACGTTGCGCAGCAGGTGGAGCAGCACCGCGGCCTTGGCATCCTCCCGCACCAGGAAGAAGGAGGTCTGCGGAGAGAGGTTTACTCGGGTTGGCTCGCGGGGTCGGGGTGGGGGGGGGGTTCCTGACCCCGCGGGCCGGGGTAGGGGCACGGGCAGAGCCTTACCTTGAGCTGCTCGTTGAGTTTAGAGTCCACATCTAACCGGATGAGCACGGGCTCCGTCAGGCCTGCGGTGGGCAATGGAGGAGGATGGGCGGGGAGTTGCTGAGAGTCAAGACTGCCCACCCCCACCACCCCCCAGGTACTGATGAGTTTCCCAGCCCCCAGCCCCGCTCCTGCGGCCCCCTCACCAGCTCGGGCGAACTCCACCAGCAGCTTGGGCAGTGTGGCAGAGAACAGGACAGTCTGGTGGCCCCCGGGGAGGCGGCCGATGATTTCCTGGAGCTGCTCTGCGAAGCCCATTTCAAAGAGCCTGGGAGGGCAGAGGGCAGGGCAGGGTCAGGAGAGGGGCTTCCATTCCAGTGAGTTCCAAACCTGTCATCCTGCCCTCATTGCTCTCTGTCACCTGGACAGATGCTTCTGGAACTCAGATCCCTTTTTCTCTATTTGACAACCTTATCCTAAGCAGTCATGACCTCGGTACATTGGGCCTGGTCTCAGTTATGCTTTATTTTGTTTTGGCTGCGCTGTGCGGCATCCAAGATCTTGGTTCCCTGACCAGGGACCAAACTCATGCTCCCTGCATTAGGAGTGCAGAGTCTTAACCACTGGACCACCAGGGAGGTCATTGTTCAAATAAATGATACCAGCCCTCACTCTGGCTCAGGCACGGTTCTATATGAATAAAACTTCCCCTGTGCGCGCTATTTTATCCCCACTTTGTAGCTGAGGCAGGCCACCAAGGCCCACAGACCCTCAGGGATCTGCCCAAGTTCACAGAGCTGGGATCAGCTCCCACCCCTGTCTGGCTCCAGTCTGTGCTCAGCCTTGTGCTACTTTTTATCTCTGAAATCATGTGTTTGTTGTTTTACTATTCTTTTCAATATTCCTAATACAAAAGGAGAACTGTTGCTCTCACATGACCTGCAGTCTGTGGCCCACTTTGGAGAAACACTGCTTTAATCTGGGCTGCGTAGGTCTCTCCTGGCAGAGCCCTCCCTCCTGGCCAACCCTGACACAAGTGCCCGGGAATGCTCCTGCAGCCTTACCTGTCGGCCTCATCGAATACCACGTACTCCACACTCTGCAGCTTCAGGTTCATCTCCACAGCCACATGCACCAAGCGCCCAGGGGTAGCGATGATTCTGGAAGTAGTTGTGCCGGCCAGGTCACCCGGGTCCAGGGTCACCAGCATAGCCCTCCTCTCACTCCCCAAGCCCTGGCCATTGGGGAAGGGACCCCAGAGCCTCGTCCCCAGCCCACAAACTCACATGTCGGGATTTTCGTGCAAGGCTGCAAACTGGTCTTCCATCCTAGGAAGAAGAGAGGATGTCTGTCAGCTTGATTGAATAGGTTTCTTTTGTCTCTCTCCCTTCCCATCTCCAAATGCCTAGATGAGTCCCACACCCTGATCCCAGGGTTGGAACTGGGGGAAAGCTATTGCTGAGATGCTAGGCAAAACCACTGCCGGGACAAGGGCTATAAGTTCAAACATACAAAAGGACTGCTAACAACAAAGTTCTCCAACGAGAAGGACTCAACCATAGAATCCATCTCTTCCACTTGAAATGTTCAGATCGAAACAAAACTGCCTTTGACCCACAGCACCACCTAGCAACTAACCCTGGAACTCCCAGCTCCACCTGGAAGCAGGTTTCCTGGATCTCTATGTCCTTGTTCTCAAACTGTTTAAGCACACATCCCTAACTGTAGTTCTCCTCTGAAAACACCTTGGGACACCTGTAGGAGCCTGGAGGCAGAATTCTGGGCCAGGTCCAGCTTATGGAGGTTATTTCTGACAACCACAGCAATAGAGATAATAAATTATAATGTAGGCAAAAGAGCACTGAAAAGAAAAACACTTTCTCAGTAAGAATCAAGAGTGACTGGTGACAGTGACATCCTGAGAGAATAAAGAAGGGGCCGCCCTGTGAGGGAGAAAATGTGGGACAGGGGCAGCGACGCTAATCTTAGCTCTACTTCCAGACCACCGTGTGGCTCTCTGGGCCCATCACTTCCTCAGTTGGCTCATCTGTAAAACAGGTGTGGTGCCTGTTACCTCAAAAGGACGGTATAAGCACATCAGGGAAAATACAGTGTTTTGTAAATTTGAGCTATCACAAACGCCCCCTTGATTTGTGCGCATTCCACCTGAAACAGCCCCAAATCAAGCATATTAAGACATGGGTGACCCTGGTGCTTCCAGCTCTCCTTTAGGAACACCAGAACCTGCGTCTGAGTTGTGTGGGAAATTTCTTTCGGTATTTTACTGTATGTTTCCCCTTGCTGGCATTTCAGGAACGTGCAGAGACGTTGCTGTTATTAACAAGCAGCACAGGCTCTGTCCATCTGATGGGGAGGCCCAGGCAGGCTTGCTTTGGGGGCCACCATGCAGGGCACCTAGGGAGCTCTTACTTGTCCCCACCCAGGATCAGGGCAGTCTTGAGGCCAGTGAACTTGCCAAGCTGTGGAGAGACAGAGAGAGAGAGAGACTGAGAGCTGGTGATGGGAGCTGAGGCTTCCCTGTTGGCTTGGTGGTAAAGAATCCCCTGCCAGTGCAGGAGACAAGGGTTTGATCCCTGATCGGGGGAGATACCCTGGAGAAGGAGATGGCTACCCGCTCCAGTATTCTTGCCTGGGACATTCCATGCTCAGAGGAGCCTGGTGGGCTACAGTCCATGGGGTCGCAAAGAGTCGGATACGACTGAGCAACTGACATGAGTAAGGATGGGAGTTGACCCCGCCCACTGAGGCCTCGCTGACTGGTCCCAGCTCAGTCTAGCCACCCTGTCCCCCGCCCGGACACACCTCCTTGGTGAACTTCATGGTCTGCAGGGCCAGCTCTCGGGTGGGCGAGAGGATGAGGGCACGGGCCCCAGTCTGGGCGCTGTGGGTCTTGAGCCTCTCGAACATGGGGATGAGGAAGCAGGCGGTCTTGCCGCTGCCCGTCCGGGCCATTGCCACCACATCCTTGCCGTCCAGGATCATTGGGATGGTCTGCAGGGGAATGAGCGGGGCAGGGGAAGGGTCAGTTCCTGCACCCATGAACCACGTGATCCGGAGCGTCAAGTCCTGGGGCATCTCAGCGGAAGGGGCGGGGCCTGTCTCCCAGCTCTGCTCCCACTCTTGTTAAAGCCGGTGTGCACAGCTCCAGGGATGAGCGGCCGTTACCCCCAACCCTTTCAACCTTTGGGACACCTCTCTTCCGGTTAAGCCAGGTTCTACCTCCCCGTCTGGTCCTCCTCCTCAGGATCCCAGAGAAACGCTGTCTCCCTCTTGGCTAAATGTCTGAGGACAACTATCATGAGATGACAGTGGGTGATGATGGAGTGTCTGTGAGCTGTCGGGGCAGGAACTGAGCAGGGAGAAGCTTAAGTGGCAAAGATGCCCCGAGTCAAGCATCTGCCCTGCTGGCCCTGACTTTTCTCCACTTGTGAATGGGGAAGTTCGTGGGGCTTCGGCCAGAGTAAGAGGGGACAACAGATGTGATGGCTGGGACAAGGGGAGAATGTCAAGAGGCCAGATGGACAGGTCGAGTTGGCATCCCCTCCTTGTGACCCGCAACAGCATCCCCGCCCCGTACCTTCCTCTGGATGGGTGTCGGCACCTTGTAGCCCTTCTTCATGATGCCTTTGAAGACTGGGTAGCTCAGGCCTGGGAAAGACACAGGAATGGCCAGGGGGCTGGAGAAGCCCCTATGACACATGGCTGAAAACTACATAGGACAAATGACTGTTGCATAAACAAATAAACAGCAAGAAAAAAAGAAAAGCAATAGAACAAAGCTGATGGATTAATAGAGACTGAGAGGACAAGTTTACTGATTGTGGGGTATGAACTGCATTTGGATTCTGACATGAACACTCAATGCCGTGGGCTTCCCTGGTGGCTCAGACAGTAAAGAATCTGCCTGCAATGAAGGAGATCTGGGTTTGATCCCTGGGTCTGGAAGATGCCCTGGAGGAGGGCATGGCTACCCACTCCAGTATTCTCACCTGGAGATTCCCATGGACAGAGGAGCCTGGTGGGCTACAGTCCATGGGATCATAGAGTCAGACATGACTAAGCAACTAATACATATATATGTACATACATAATGCCGTGAGACAATGGGGGTCTGAACACTGACGGGGCCTGGGATGACACTGAGGAACTGGGTTTGTTTTAGGCAGAGGAGGTCCTGCATCTCTTGGAGGCCGGTGGGAAGTATTTAGGGACAGGAGATGACTTGTTTCTTTGCCCAGTTCTCTATCTGGGTGACTGTCTTTTTCTTATTGATTTATAAAAGCTCTTTATATATTAAGGTTATTAGCTCTTTGTCACACAGTTGCAAATACATTCCAATACAGCATTTACTTTAACTTAGCCTACAGTGTTTTTTGGCTTTTACACATGTCTAATTACCATTCAACCCCCAGATATCTTTGCCTGTTCCTGCAACAGCATCACCCCAAGTCTTGCCCTAACTGTTCTCTCATTCTGTCAGGCCCGCTGCCCCCATAAGAAGGCCGTGACTGGCTTGGAGATTATCTGCTGCCTCCATCCACCCAAGCCTACCACAGTGCAGAGTCTGGAACAGATCACGGAGGCCATGATGACCCCTGTGGCTCCCCTGACCCAAGTTCCCAGATGCCTGGCTCACCCACCCATGGACTGGAAGCCTCCTGATTTCTTCTTCTTCTTGTTCTGAGCTCGCACCATCTCCCGCGTGTCTGGCTCCACGTCTGAGGTGCATTCCGAGGTGGGGAAAGTGGGTAAGGGTCTGCCAGGTCCCAGCTGGGAGGGAGCAACAGAGAAGCAGCATCACTCCAGGTACAGTCAGACCACTGGGGACTAGGGAAGGGGGCTGTCCTGCTGCCAGGCCCCTCCAACTAGCCCTCATTCAAGGTGTTGATGCTCCTGTGAGATCACGTGACTTCTCTGCTAAAGGGCTCTCCTTTGACTGAACAAAGACAGGGCAGTGGGTCTGAGAGTAGGCTTTACAGACAGACTGCCTGTGTTTCAGTCTCAACTTTGTCACTTGCAGCTGTGAAACCTCAGGCCAGGGACTTCCTCGCCCAGAGCCTGTGTTCCCCAATCACAAAAATGGGGATGAAAAGAGCATATGCCTTATAGGGTGTTGGGAAGACTAAATGGGTGTGTGTAAAGCTTAGGACAGTGCCCAGATGGTGGTACCATCATCATTATCATCCAGACTAGTTATTCAGAGCCCTCAAAACTTTGGGAAGCCAATCGAATCATCTATTATGAATGAGGTACCAGACTTTTCCAGTCTGTCCTGCACCTGTCTCCCTCACACCCTTTCTGATCATCACTCCTCCCCAGATCTGGTCTCTCTCATTCCTGGCTTCCTCTCTCTGCCACCCACTTGTTCTAGCACAATTAAATCATACCCAGACACCTCCTCTGGGGAGCCTTCTTGGACTACAGCACTGCCTTCTTCCTTTCAGAAATAACATTTATAAAAACACTAATTCATAATAATGGCTGAAACTTATATGGCACTTACTATAAGCCAGGTGCTGTGCTGAGCGTTCATATAAATTAATTCACTCCTCACAACAACACTGTCAAGCAGCTATTATTACTTAGTGTCTTTTACAGAGAAGGAAACTGACACGCAGAGAGGTGAAGTGATCTGGCAAAGTCACAGCCAGTAAGGGATATGAACGCTGGCTTCAGAGTCTATATTCCTCCCTATGTGCTCCTCTGTGGTCCAATACAACCCTCTAGGTCAGAGCTGCACCTGTCTTGTACAGTCCCTGAGATAAGAATAATTTTTAAATCTTAAAAGATCGTAGCAAAATCAAAGTAGACAGTTGCATGACCGTCTATGACCCTGCAAAGCCTAAACTATTTACCATTTGGTCCTTTACAGGGCAAGTTTGCCAACCTACCCCTGCTCTAGACACGTGATAACAGAGTGCCTGCAACACACTGGTGCCCCAGCAATATTTACTGAAGAGCAGAATGTCTGCACACTGTCATTCCTCCTTTCCACAGTGTTTGAGGCACATAGAATCGACTACTTTCTACCCGTGCAGAAGTTGAGGCACACACAGAGAGATTAAGCAATTTCTCCCATGTGTACTCCCACAGCCGGTACAAGGGGTCGAACACATGGCTGTGCCTTGGTCCCTAGTTATAGAGTACCTGCTGTATGAGGCTCGGTTGAGATGGAATAAGGTCCCCATCTGGTCCCTACTTCTGAAGAGCAGAGAGGGCTCTCTTCATATAAACGCCCACTCATTCATCTATTATACCCAGTCTTCTATGCCAGACATCCGCTAAGCACAAGGCTGTGAGAAACAACAGGCCTGTACAGCTCTTTTGCTCCCTTGGGGCTCACACCTGCACCGCCCCCCGCCCCCCCGCCACCATTGGCATACACTTAGCACTCAGTAACGGACATAGCACAGGGCCTGGAGCCATACAGTCCTGGATTTGAATCCTGGCTCTCCACTCACAAGCTATGAGGTCTTGGTCAAGTTACTTCACCCCTCCAGGCTTCTGTTTCCTTCTCCGGAAAAGGAGGATAAATACTTAGCTCGCAGGGTTGATGTGGGGATTAAATGATAAGGCTTATAAAGGCTTTTAGCACGGAGCCTGCACACAGTAAGTGATCAACAGACGCGAGTTTATTATTAGTTTCCCAGAGGTTTGGGGGCATCGCTGTCTCAAAGCCACGAGGTGCAGCCTTCTCCTAATTCGTCCTCCGAAGAACCCCCAAACTCTCAAAAGTCCAATGTTCAGCACCCGCACTTTTCATTGGACGAATGGAAACCAGGATCCGCCCCCGCTGGCCAGGAATAAGCCAATGAGAAGCGCCAGACCAAGCGTCAGCCAGGAAGGCCCGCAGGCCCCCAGCTTACCCAATACAGAGGCTTCGGGAGTCCGGACCCCGGGTGTGGAGGGTCCTGGCACACGTGCTCAGGCCGGAGGTCCTGCCCTGACCGCCCGGCCAGCCGATGTGTCCCCATCCTCAGCCGTGCCCGCTCCCCAGCTAGGGGAACTGCCATGCACCGGGCGGAGCAGGGGCTCGGGTTCCGACGTGTATCAAAGCCCTGCTCTCCCTACCTTCTGGGCCCGGGCGTCATCTTCTGCCTGGATCTCAAACTCGCCGTCCTCCGAGTCGCTGCTGTGGGACTGGGACGCCGCACCCCGGCGCTTCCGGAGCCCCTTCTTCTTCTTCCACTGGGCCATGGTAGCTCTGGACCCCGGTGCGGCCGCCGGGCGCGTGCCGGCAGCCATGCGGGCCCCGGCGCCGGGAAACGGGAGGGGGCGGAGCCCGTAGGGACATACCAACAGCGCGGCGGGGGCACCGGGGACGCCTCCACGCTTCCCCAGCTGCGTTCCCGCTCCTTCTGCTGCCTCTGGAGGCTTGATCCACATGCACGCACACATTCCCCTCGCTGGCGCGGAGGGTCCCCCTTCCGAACGATTTGGGGAGCTCCGGGGGGGGCGTCCGGATTTGGGGGCCTTAACTCACCTCCGAGGAGTCAATGGT
>NW_011495054.1:4649922-4664141 GCF_000754665.1 Bison bison bison
CCCCGCCCCATCCTGTCACTCAGGGGTTGCTGTTTGAAGTGCGCGTGCGCGCGTGGAACACACGTCGCTAGGGCCGGTCTGCCGGCTCTCGGTCGTTCCGCGCGGTGTCCCGGACTGGGGCTGGGGCTGGGGCTGGGGCTGGGGCTGAGGGCTGCCTTGGAACTTCCCGGAGTCGCGGGCTCCCGGGATGCAGAGCTGCCGATTCGGATGTCCGGCGCGCGCCTCCGGTGCCGGAGCGCCCCGGCAGAGGAGTCCAGGCCTGGGAACAGGGGACGCTGAAGCTAACGACCGACGTCAGCGAACCAAGATGCTCAGGTAGGAAAATAACTCGATAATGCGGGCACATCGGACATCTACGGGACGTGAACTTGGGGATCGGGATCGGTGAATGTGGGGCAGCTGGAGGACTGGGTGTGATCCCCTAGTAGTGGAATGGTTAAGTGCAGGAGCTTTAGACCCTTAATCAGGTTCAAATTCAGTTTCCACTGTTTTAGCTTTATAGGTGTGACTGACACTTGTGACTTCACCTTTTGAAGCCTCAGTTTTGTCATCTGTAGAATGAACATAATGGAAGCTACCTCACAGGAGTGTTGAGAGGATGAAATGAGACAATGCTACCTCTCTTTGCAGGAGGTAGGCTTGGGATCGATCGATGCTGGTTATTATTTCTGCCCCATAAATATGTACAAGATATAGAAACCTGCCCTGTTTCCCCCATCCCCCACCAGCATAGTTGGTTTTCTGTGTGGTGCCAGAATAGGCACAGGCCCAAATCTCTTGTTCATCCCCCTAGTGTTCTGTAAATATTGACTGAGCACGCACCAGTATGCTAGGAATGCGTATTTACTCATTAAATATTCATCTGTAGCACCCCTGTCCCCGTCATTTCTCTGTGCTCAGTCACTCAGTCGTGCATAACTCTGTAAATCCATGGACTGTAGCCCGTCAGGCTCCTCTGTCCATGGTGATTCTCCAGGCAAGAATACTGGAGTGGGTTGCCATGTCCTCCTCCAGGGGATCTTCCCAACCCAGGGATCAAACCCAGGTCTCCCACATTGCAGGTGGATTCTTTACCATCTGAGCCACTAGGGACGCCCACTTCTTCATTACAACAACTCAAAAAATGTCAAATTTCTGAAATGTTCCCTGGGATTGGCAGCTCCCGTTGAGGAAGACTAGTTGCGGGAGAATGTGACCTTTTTGCCCTGGGGACGGGCCCTTAAGCGATTGCCAGTCTTTTCTGATGACAGATGGTTGCCATCCTTACCCCTTTTCACAGGGAGCCCTGGATGCAGGGCCTGGCAAGCAGAGCACCCCTGTTGTCACTCAGGACTACGGAGAGCATGAAGACCCCAGTGGAGCTGGCCATCAGCGGAATGCAGACCTTCCATGTTCAGCACCGTGGCCGGAGTGGCTACCGGGTCAAGGTTAGGCCGTCATACGTGGATGAGACTTTGTTTGGCAGCCCTGCAGGTACCCGGCCCGTACCACCAGACTTTGACCCACCATGGATGAAGAAGGCCAACAGAAGCAGAGGAGTGGGGACAGGGGTGTCTCAGGCCTTGGGGACCAATGGGAGCTGTGAGTCCACCTCTTCCAGTGGCAGCACCCCAACCCTCACACCAAGGAAGAAGAACAAATACAGGTAATAGGATAGGGAGATTGCCTGCTGTTCACCTGCTGTGTGACCTTGGGCAAGCAATTTGACCTCTCTGAGCCCGTTTCCTCACAGTGGAAGGTGGGACCTAGTGGGATTATTGAGAAGACTTAAGGGGGTGAGACGTGTACAGTGGTTGGCACAGTTACCTGACACTCAGGAATAAATAAATGGTAATGGCATTAGACTGGACTTCTGAGGCCCAGAGGGGTGAGGTGATTTGTCCAACAGAGAGAGAGAGTATTAGTCGCTCAGTTGTGTCCAACTCTTTGCGACCCCATACACTGCAGCCTGCCAGGCTCCTCTGTCCATGGAATTCTCCAGGCAAGAATAGTGGAATGGGTTGCCATTTCCTTCTCCAGGAGGTCTTTCCAACCCTGGGATTGAACCTGGGTCTGCTGTACTGCAGGAGGATTCTTTACCTTCTGAGCCACCAGGGAAGCCCTTGATTTATCAAAAATCACAGAGCAATTTGCATAAGATTATTAGTGTGGTTGATCCATCAAATGACATAGATATGGTGATTCCAGACTGAAGCAAGTCATTTGAAAATGTTTCTTGCTGCATTTTCACCAACAAGTTAGAAAAACAGAATCTAATGCCAGTGGTTATTTTTGTAGGGATTATTTAGATTATTTCAATGAATTTCAGCCTGGAGGGAAGCCACAGGACTCTATCTTATTGATTGTCATCAGTGTCTTGAACGGAGATATGGAAGACTAGTATATTAGTCAATCAGGTTTGTTATATATAACAAAATACTATAGACTTAAACAGCGTGAGTTTGATTTTTCACAGTTATGGAGGCTTAAAGTCCAAGGTCAAGATGCCAGCAGGGTTGGTTTCTCCTGAAGCCTGTCCTTGGGTTGCAGATGGCCAGCTATTCCCTGGGTCCTCACATGCACTTTTCTCTGAGTGTGTACACTCTTGGTGCCTCTTCCTCTTATAAGGACACAAATCCTATTGGATTAGAGCCTCACCTTTGTGGCCTCATTTGTGTGCGTGTTAGTCATTCAGTCGTGTCCAGCTCTTTGCAACCCCATGGACTGTAGCCTGCCAGGCTCCTCTGTCCATGGAATTCTCCAGGCATGAGGACTGGAGTGGGTTGCTATTCCCTCCTCCAGGGGATCTTCCTGACCCAGGGATCAAACCCAAGTCTCCTGCGTTGCAGGCAGATTCTTTACCACTGAGTCACCAGGGAAGCCCATGGCCTCATTTAACCTTAATTTAATTCAACACAAATCTTGGGAGGAGGCAATTCAGTCCTTAATAACTAGCCAGTCCTATTTGGGATCTATTCTGAGCCAAAAGGCACATACACTAATTGAGAGTGGGAATAGTGCCTATTTAAGGAGATAAAATTCAACAGAGATAAAAGCAAGGCCCCATTATTGTCACGTCTGCTTGACAGTTCCATGGAGTACAGGGCAGGCTCAGGTTGACATTAGCAGCACTGACATCTACAACGTGGCTGAAAGTGCTGAGTTCACTGTAGGCTGCATTAACAGAAGTCTATGACAGGAAGGCAACAGTCAACCTCATGCTCGCCTAGAGGTTGGAACTTTGTGCTGGATGCTGACAGGTAGAGGGTGTCAAGTTAGAAGGTGCATAAGAGGTAGAGATGCTATTAAGCAGAAACTTTGGTACCAGACAGACATAGGTAACCAAATCTGGGTTTGAACAGCTAAATCAAGTGGCCAAAATGTTGACTTTTCAAAGACTTGCAGTTTGGGAATGACGAGCACTTTTAGTTCTGGCCGAAAGTCATGGACCTCACACCTCATAGATATGCCATGAATATTTGTGGGATTAATTAAAAAAAAAAACAAAACACACTGAATGAATCTAGTTAAAGGTGAGAGGCCTTGAAGGCATTTAAGTCTGGCTTAGTGATCAAGAGCTTGGGCCCTTGAGTGGGGGGCTGGATTTGAATCTTATCTGTACCTTCCTTGTTATCCTCCCTGTGCCTCAGTTTTCTTGTCTATAAAATGGGATTATCATATTGCCATCCTGTGGGTTTTGTGAGAAATAATGAGATAACGCAAATGACAAGCTGAGTCCTGGGCCTATACATGAAAAGCCCTGAGTAAATATTCAAAAATTTTAAAAGCTACTCTGGTGGTGTGGCCAGGTCACAGCATCCTCTACATGCCAAGCGCTTGGCTGTGCAATTTCAAATACAGTTAGAAGGGCCACATGACTGCAGAGGGTTCAGCTGACAGGGCCACTAGGAAAAGGGTGAAGTGGTGAGTTAAAAGAAAAAGTAAAGGCTCTGAAGAGTAAGGTTATATTACCATTGGTTGCAAATAACATAAGAATTGGGCTTGCAAACAAGCTGAACGGGCCTCAGCAGACAAAGGGCATTTGGGGCTTATATAACAGGGGCTCAAAATGTTGTTGGGATTCTTTCCCACACACATTCCAGGTGAGATGGCCACCAGCTCTTTTGCCCTTATATCCTTCCTGAGCCCCTTCTTCAGCACTCAGTGGAAGAAAGACATTTCCCGCCTAGTAGTTTCCGCAAAGATTCTGAGGGAGACTCCCATTGGGCAGAATGGGTCATGTGGTTAGCCCTGAGCCAATCAGTGTGGTCAGGAGGATGGGGTATGCAAATTGGCCTGGCCTAGGCCAATTGGGTACATGCCCCGGATGCGGTGGGGAGGATGCAGGGGGACTGGGGATGCTCCGCAGGGAAAAAATAGTAAGAGTTGGGGCTAGTAGTACATGAGGGCTGTGGCTTCCCTGTGGGTACTTCTGGGATCTACGGGCAATCATCTGCTGCTGCAGGGTCCTGGCCGGGGCTGGGGGCGGTGAGAAAAGTTTACAAGGCTTATTTCCCCAGCTCATTGTTTCTCTTCCCTTCCCAGACTGATCAGCCACACTCCTTCTTACTGCGACGAGTCTCTCTTTGGCTCCCGACAGGAGGGCGCCGGCTGGGAGGCCAAGTGGATGGCAAGAGGTGATGCTGCAAAGCTCCACGCCCTCTTCTGGACACCCCCAGCTACCCCTAGGGGCAGCCATTCTCCCCGCCCCAGGGAGACTCCAGTGCGGGCCGTTCACCCAGCTGACCTCTCAAAAACAGAGCACAGGGTCATGGCCAGCTCCCGGAGGCTGTCCGTGGATGGGTTAGACACCCCACGCCCTCTGAGGCGGGAACGTTCCCACTCCCTCACCCACCTTAATGTCCCCAGCACAGGTCACACACCCGCCAGTAGCCCCTGCACAAGTGGGCCCCGAGATCCCAGGCCTGCCCCATCAGGGGTGACCTTCCGGAGGCCCCTGGTGACTCCCAGGGCTGGTTCAGTCAGTGTTTCAGTGCCAACTACCCCCCGACAAGGTGGGGCTACCCAGAAAACAAAGCCCCCCTGGAAATGAGTTTCTTGGTCCTTTCTGCACGTGTGCCCATGGGGTCACAGGGAGGGGCAGAGTTTCAGAGAATGGTGCTGGTGGGCAGGCCCCTGGGGAGACCACAGGCTTTGGTGGAGCATTCCTGGGGACAGACAGAGCAACGGTGGGCAGTGCCCCCCCTCTGACCACCTCTGGTTGCTCCCTGCTTTCCCCACTGATATGGATTGGAGGGTCAACCCTTGACATACCTGTGTTCAGTCCTGTCATGGCCACATGGCGTATCAGTGCCAACTCAGGGGGTGTCCCCTGGGAGGGTCCCCCCACCTCCTCCATCGCACCCACAACATTGTCTCACCGCCAAGTGTGAATAAATGGTGTGATTGCCAACCTGGAGGGCTCTTCCTCCCTCCCTTCAAGCCAAGCTCCTGCTCAGGATGAGATTCCAGCTGAGTCTGGAGGCCTCAGGGATTTTCCCAGGCACCATGTGTGGACCAGCGGGGAACACGAGGATCTGGGTGGTTTGTGAGTGGACATTTAAAAATGTTAATAGTCATGTATTTATTTTCATGTATTAAATATACCAGTAGCTCATCGAAGCCATGAGTTTTATTAATTTCATTTTTCCCCATAAGGTAAAGACCAATGTTAGGCCTGAATTGATTTAAGTAACAAAATTAATAATGTCGCAATCGCAAGCGTGGCAGTGGGGTAACTATCCTCCTCCCATCATGGGCTTCTAGGTAATGCCACTAATTTGTGGGTTGGCTGGTTCTTCCTGAGTTCAGAATATGGGCTACAGTTGTTTTGAAATCAGATATATAAACATATATCTGATGTACATTTTCTACCTTTAAAAATGCAGGTCAAGAAGCAATAGCTAAGACTGGACATGGAACAACTGACTAGTTCAAAATTGGGAAGAGTATGACAAGGCTGTATATTGTCACCTTGCTTATTTAACTTACATACAGAGTACATCATGTGAAATGCCAGGCTGGATAAATCACAAGTTGGAATCAAGATTGCCAGGGGAAATATCAATAACCTCAGATATGCAGATGGTACCACTGGCAGAAAGGGAAGAGGAACTAAAGAGCTTCTTGAGAAGGGTAAAAGAGGAGAGTGAAAAAGCTGGCTTAAACTCAGCATTCAGAAAAGCTAAGATCATGGCATCCAGTCCCATCACTTCATGGCACTTAGAGGGGGGAAAAGTGGAAGCAGTGACAGATTTTATTTTCTTGGGCTTCAGGATCACTTTGGACAGTGACTGCAGCCATGAAATTAAAGGATTGGAAGAGACAAGCTGCTCCTTGGAAGAAAAGTTACGACAAACCTGCTGCTGCTGCTAAGTCGCATCAGTCGTGTCCGACTCTGTGTGGCCCCATAGACGGCAGCCCACCAGGCCTGCCCCGTCCCTGGGATTCTCCAGGCAAGAACACTGGAGTGGGTTGCCATTTCCTCTCCAATGCATGAAAGTGAAAAGTTGAAAGTGAAGTTGCTCAGTCGTGTCTAAGCACGTGGGGTGCCATTGCTTTCTCCATGACAAACCTAGACAGCATATTAAAAAGCAGAGACATCACTTTGCCAACAAAGGTCCATCTAGTCAAAGCTATGGTTTTTCCAGCAGTCATGTATGGATGTGAGAGTTGGACTATAAAGAAAGCTGAGCACCGAAAAACTGATGCTTTTGAATTGTGGTGTTGGAGAAGACTCTCTAGAGTCCCTTGGACTGCAAGGAGATCCAACCAGTCAATCCTAAAGGAAATCAATCCTGACTATTCATTGGAAGGACTAATGTTGAAGTTGGGACTCCAATGCTTTGTCCACCTGATACGAAGAGCTGACTCATTGGAAAAGACCCTGATGCTGGGAAAGACTGAAGGCAGGAGAAGGGAGCAATGGAGGGTGAGCTGGTGGGGTGGCATCACCTACTCAATGGACATGAGTTTGAGCAAGCTTCAGGAGTTGGTGATGGACAGGGGAGCCTGGCATGCTGCAGTCCATGGGGTCACAAAGAGTTGGACATGACTTAGCGACTGAACTACAGCACCAAAGCTCTTAAAAAGCAAAATCCACAATTATTGGACTTTGCCAAATTCAGGGGTCCAGTAAGAACACAAAGTTACACATGGCACCTGGAGAACATTCAAGATGGAGCCCTAACTGGTCAGGGCCCACCTTTCCCTGCTCTGCACCGTCCTGGGTCAGGCCCCTTAGGAAGAACAGCAAAGCCTTTGCCCTAATGGAGTTGCACCTAGAATCGCAGCGTCCCAGTGGGTAGGGTGGAGGCCAGGCTTTGGGCCTCTCCTTGTCCCCATTTTCCCATGATGCGCCTCCAGGAAGCACAGATATTCCAGACAGGCCAGCTGAGGCCACATCTTGGGTTCTATACCACTACGCTGGGGGAAAAGATGCGCAAACACTCCTGGGGGAACTGTGGGAGGAGCCAACGGTGTACAGATGCCTACGCAAGTCGGTGGGCCATGAAGGAAGCCAGCAAGCTGCGGTCTCAGCACAAACACAGCATTTTACACGTGGATGTTTAAATTTCCTAGAACTCTTAACAGAATTAGAACCCTCCTCAGTTTTACTTGAAACTCTCATTTGCCTTCATCCCCTCCCCCTACGTTTTAACAGACATTGGCCACAAGTACCTCTTTCCTCCAAACTATACTAAAAAAAAGGAAGCGACTTCCCAAGTATGATGAAAAGAGGCAGCTGACACTGAGGCGGTGAGGGCTGGAAGACCTTTAGGAGTGCTGGGGACTGGGGCAACCTGTCTCTGCCATCTATGGGCATCTATAGGGGGTGCTGCTGCCCATCTTTTGAAGACGGAGGCCCAAGCTATCTGGATGCTGAGATTTTTTTTTTAATCCCAGAAAAGCCATTTCTAAGCAATAGCCTCTGGGTGGTTTTTTGTTTTTTTTTTTAATGCCAGAAGTGAATTAAAAAATTCATTGTTCGACCCCCCTGGATACCAATTAAGGCCAATGTGAGGTTGCTGGGCTTTGACCTTGCGCTTTCACAGTTTTAAATGGGGGTGAAGTTGTAAACAAAGTAATTCCCAGAGCAGGGACTGAGGGCAGCCCGAAACCCTCCCTGTCCCTCTAAGAATTCTCTGCTCGCCCCGCCTGTCTGTCCTGGCCAGTGATACGTCTGTTGCAGTCATGGCAACTTCTGGTCTGGGACTGGGGCAGGCAGGAAAGAGGGGTACGCCTGGGGTGTTCCCCACCGCCTCTCCGCCCCACCCGCTACAATGGACAAAGCATCAGCAGCGTGGACACACCACCCAGGGGCCCCAGGGAAAATGGAAGTTTATCTGTAGGCTATGCTTGACAATGGTTTTTAATTTTGAAAAAGCGTTGAAGTCATAAACCACGGGGCTCCCCATCCCAGGGGCTTCCCAGGCCAGCTCTCGAGTGAGAGGTTAGATTATGGCGAGCGCGAAGGGAGGACTTACTTCTTGCCTTTTCCTTTGCCCTTGCCCTTCTTCTCTCCTTTGCCCTTGCCCCGCTTCTTCTTCTTGGACTTGAGCATGGAGCGGACCAGGTAGCCCTTCCACAGGGCCTGGATGAGCGTGGCGGCCCGCACCATGCGCACCATCTCCTGCTCGTCCTCTAGCCTCTTCTTGGTCAAGATCTCGCGCTCGGCCTGGATCTGGGAGAACTCTTCCACCAGCACGTCGTGCCGTTTCTTCAGCTCCTCCAGCTGGAGCTGCTCCTCTTTGTGGATGATGTCCAGCTCCTCGTACTCGTCCTGGGGCGAGAGGCAGGGGGCGGGTGGGCCATTGCCAGGCTCAGAGCTCTGTCTCCACCCTCTTGTGGGTGCTGCTGCATGCTCCCCACCTCCCTGCAGGTGCTGCCGCCCCCAGCCATGGCTGCCAGTGCTAAGCTTGTCTGCATCCCAGGCCCAGATGGGAAGGGGAGAGGTGATGGCAGTCCATCCCCAGCTTGCGGTGTGAGGCCCAGCTTAAATAATTTCAGGAATGAGGAAAACACCCATTGTGAGCTGGGCCGACTGGGCTTCTAATCTCAGCTTGGCCGCGTCTTGAGGGGCTTCACCTTGTTCCAAGCCTTCCCTTTTTCCTCATCTGAAACGTGGGGACGATTCCAAACCCAGGAGCAGGGGTGGGAACTATTTCCCTGATTAAATGTTGGGCTGGATGCAACGTCCTAAATGCCAGGCACACAGTGGGGACGTTTAAAAAAATGCCAGCCACTGCCATCAATGTAGCCCATGTCACAAAGATACCCAGAGAGGACCTTCCTCGGGTGACGGAACCCCACAGTTCTTCCCTACCTCTAACTAACCACAGCCTCTGCTGCTGTAATTCACACCTATCTCCCTCCCTCCCTCCTTCCCACCAAGCATCTATTAGAAGCAAAGTACTTCCAGAGAAGGCAGAGCTAAGTGGACTCTGTCTTTGCCATCATTAACCCACCACCCTCACTGGGAACAGAGAAATGAGCACAGCCTCCAGTCTCCCCCTTCCTAGAGCACTGGGGATCAGACAGACCCCGAGTTGCCCTACTCTTGACATCACGCCTGACATTGGGCCACTCAGAGGCTGAGGTCCTCTCCAATGCTCACCAGGCCTTCCTGGCCCCAAAGTTGGGGCTCTGGGCCACTGATGTCAGCACAGAGCTGCGTGGAGGCCTCAGGGCACCCCTGTTTTATAGGCTGCTGTCCCCTGAGCACCTGCTCCAGGCCAGATCCTGTGTTGTCCGAGCCTCACTGAATCCGCACCATGGTCCCGGCCTGGGTGTTACTGCTTATGTTGATCACATGCAGAATCCAAGGTCAAGTCCCTTGCTTAAGGTCACACAGCGACATCAGTGCCACTAGAGTAGAACCTCCAGATGACAGTGGGGACTTTCTCCACTGCTGGAGGCTGGCACCCGGCCCATCTCAAGCACTTGGTAAAAAGTTCCTGGGTAACTGAGTGAAGTGATGGAGGTGAACTCGTACCTGAGTCCAGCACGGATGAGTCCTGGCTGGTGGGGCTGCTGGAGGGAGCCGAACAGGAGGGGACAGGGAGCTTGCGATGTTGACCCTAGATGGAGCCGAGATCTTTGGATCTGGTGTCAAGCGCCACTTAGTGGCTGGCAGCTTCCGTTTCCTTCCTTTGCCACTGCTCCCCTCACTGCCCCACACTAGACAAACCCTTGAGCCTAAGGAAGCGACAGGGAA
The DNA here is from genome assembly GCF_000754665.1 of Bison bison bison. Taxonomy (NCBI): domain Eukaryota; kingdom Metazoa; phylum Chordata; class Mammalia; order Artiodactyla; family Bovidae; genus Bison; species Bison bison. The sequence continues at coordinate 4,660,118 of NW_011495054.1, forward strand.
GTCACTCTGGGGAGGCCCAGAACTGGGCATAGACCATGGACCATCGAGGGCTTCTCTTCCCCTGCCCCCTCACCCGATTCCTAGAGGATCTTGGGAAACACACTTGAGACAGAATTAGGCAGACAAATACCTGCTTTTCACTCATCTCCGAATCGTATTTCTGGATCCAGTTCTCAATTTCCGTTTCCACTTTATATTTTTTCTGAAAAAAAAAAAAAATTCAATTAGTCATTGTGTGATGGACTGATAGTAACAATGAACGGCAGCAAGCCTGCTCTGTGTCAGCAGGCGGTATGTCATGCCTCACCTACTTGCCTGCTTGAATCCACACCACAAGGTAGGTTCTCCATTTCACAGATGAGGGCACGGAATCAGGAGTACTGACTCACTGGACCCAAGATCACGGAGCTGATGGGTGGTTAGAGCTCGGATTTGAAGCCAGCTGTCTGGCTCCGGAACATTCTAGGCAGATGGAGCAGCCAGTGCAAAGGCCCTGAGCTGGGAACAAGCTCGTGATGTTTAAAGAATAGGCACCTGAGCCTGCGTGGCTGGGATGGCATGGCTGCAGGGGAGCGCGGTCCCAGTGCGTTCAGAGTGAGAAGCTGTGCTGCAGAGGGAGGGTCTGCAGTGGGAGGAGTTTGGTTTCTAGTGTAAGGGGGAGGGGACGCTCACTGTTGCATGGATTTAGATACAGCAGAGGAATGTGCTCTAATTTTGTCTTTAAAAGATCAGCTCCTGTACGTACAATGGAATGTTCAGTTCAGTTCAGTCACTCAGTCGTGTCCAACTCTTTGCGACCCCATGGACTGCAGCACACCAAGCCTCCATCTCCATCACCAACTCCCAGAGTTTACTCAAACTCATCTCCATTGAGTCTGTGATGCCATCCAACCATCTCATCCTTTGTCATCCCCTTCTCCCACCTTCAAACTTTCCCAGCATCAGAGTCTTTTCCAATGAATCAGTTCTTCACATCAGGTGCCCAAAGTATTAGAGTTTCAGCTTCAACATCAGTCCTTCCTGAACAATCAGGATTGATCTCCTTTAGGATAGACTGGTTGGATCTCCTTGCAGTCCAAGGGACTCTCAACAGTCTTCTCCAACACCATGGTTCAAAAGCATCAGTTTTTCACCTCAGCTTTCTTTATAGTCCAACTCTCACATCCATTCATGACTACTGGAAAAACCATAGCCTTGACTAGACAGACCTTTGTTGGCAAAGTAATGTCTCTGCTTTTGAATATGCTGTCTAGGTTGGTCATAACTTTCCTTCCAAGGAGTAAGCGTCTTTTAATTTCATGGCTGCAGTCACCATCTGCAGTGATTTTGGACCCCAAAAAAATAAAGTCAGTCACTGTTTCCATCATTTCCCCATCTATTTGCCATGAAGTGATGGGACCAGATGCCATGATCTGAGTTTTCTGAATGTTGAGCTTTAAGCCAACTTTTTCACTCTATTCCTTCACTTTCATCAAGAGGCTTTATAGTTCCTCTTCACTTTCTGCCATAAGGGTGGTGTCATCTGCATATCTGAGGTTATTGATATTTCTCCCAGCAATCTTAATTCCAGCTTGTGCTTCATCCAACCCAGCGTTTCTCATGATGTACTCTGCATATAAGTTAAATAAGCAGGGTGACAATATACAACCTTGATGTACTTCTTTCCCTATTTGGAACTAGTCTGTTGTTCCATATCCAGTTCTAACTGTTGCTTCCTGACCTGCATATAGGTTTCTCAAGAGGCAGGTCAGGTGGTCTGGTATTCCCATCTTTTTCAGAATTTTCCACAGTTTGTTGTGATCCACACAGTCAAAGGCTTTGGCATAGTCAATAAAGCAGAAATATATGTTTTTATGGAACTCTCCTGCTTTTTTCATGATCCAGTGGATGTCGGCAATTTGATCTCTGGTTCCTCTGCGTTTTCTAAAACCAGCTTGAACATCTGGAAGTTCACAGTTCACATACTGTTGAAGCCTGGCTTGGAGAATTTTGAGCATTAATTTACTAGCATGTGAGATGAGTACAATTGTGCAGTAGTTTGAACATTCTTTGGCATTGCCTTTCTTTGGGATTGGAATGAAAACTGACCTTTTCCAGTCCTGTGGCCACTGCTAAGTTTTCCAGATTTGCTGACATATTGAGTGTAGCACTTTCACAGCATCATCTTTCAGGATTTTAAATAGCTCAACTGGAATTCCATCACCTCCACTAGCTTTGTTCCTAGTGATGCTTCCTAAGGCCCACTTGACTTCACATTCCAGGAAGTCTGGCTCTAGGTAAGTGATCACACCATTGTGATCATCTGGGTCATGAAGATCTTTTTTGTACAGTTCTTCTGTGTATTCTTGCCACATCTTAATATCTTCTGCTTCTGTTAGGTCCATACCATTTCTGTCCTTTATCGAGCCCATCTTTGCATGAAATGTTCCCTTGGTATCTCTAATTTTCTTGAAGAGATCTCTAGTCTTTCCCATTCTATTGTTTTCCTCTATTTCTTTGCACTGATCATTGAGGAAGGCTTTCTTTTCTCTCCTTGCTATTCTTTGGAGTTCTGCAATATTATTCTGCCACAAAAAGGAGTGAAGTGTTGGCAGATGCTATGTGGGCAGACCTTGAAAGGAGATGCTAGAAAGACTACATATTTTATGAGTCCATTTACATGAAGAGTCCAGAATAGGCAAATCCAAGGAGACAGAAAGAAGATTAGTGGTTTCCAGGGGCTGGGGGAAGGGAAGTGGGTGAGAAACTGCTTAATGAGTACAAGGTTTGTTTAGAGGTGATGAAAGTATTTTGGAACTAGAGAGAGGTTGTGGTTGTACAACGCTGTGAATACTAAGTGCCACTGAATAAAATGGTTATATTTTTTTGTTATGTGAATTTCACCTCAATGTTTAAAAATTGGCTCCTTAGTTCTTACGGGCTTCCCTGGTAGCTCAGATGGTAAAGAATCTGCCTGTAATGTAGGAGACCCAGGTTTGAACCCTGGGTTGGGAAGATCTCCTGGAGAAGGAAATGGACAGTATTCTCCAATATTCTTGCCTGGAGAATCCCATGGACAGAGGAGCCTGGCGGGCTACAGTCCATGGGCTTGCAAAGAGTCCGACGTGACTGAACGATTAAACACACAGCCCTTACAGTGCAAAAGTTCTTACCTTGCGCACCATGCACAGGCTGGCTCCAGGGGGCCTGTGACCCAAGAATTGCCCACCCCTGTGTGCAGGGGCACCTGTGCCTTTTCATGGGGGAGAGGCCCAGGGCTTCCAGCAGATTCTCCAAAAATTTGTGAAATGTAAACGAAGTGAGGACAAGTGATAGCAAGGGTGCCCTTTGTGCAGAAAGGGAGTCCACAGCAAACTGGGGCCTGCGGGGCCTGCAGGGCCTGCGGGGCCTATGGGGGCTGCGGGGCCTGTGGGGGCTGCAGGGCCTGGGGCCTGGCTTAGATGAGGGAGAAGGCGGATGAAGAAAGGATACTTAATGAGCACCTACTAGGCACCAGCTCTCCACCCCCCATCTCATCTAGTTCTCATAATAACTCATTGAGGCCTATTCAATCGTGATCGTCTTCAAGATGTGGAAACTAAGGCTTGGAGGGAGCTGAGGGATTTGCCAGAGGTTTCTGTGTGCCTTCATTTCCTTTGCAGGATGGGTGGGTGGGTGTCCTCCTCCTTGCGGGGCCCAGAGGAGCTTGGGAGCTTGCTCAAGGTCACAGAGCTGGCATGTAGTGGGACCCCATGTCTCTGTCCCCAGTGCCCCCGGCTCCTCTGCCCACCCCCACCCCCCACCTGGTGGCCCCACTGCCCGTGCTGTCCCGCCTCCCAGTGTGCTCTTCCGATCTCTCAGCGCCTGCTCTGTGTCCCGGTTCTCCATGACCAGGTTGTGGAACTGCGACTGCAGCACCAGGATCTCCTGCTGGACCGTGGCCACCCTGGCCTGCGAGGCCCGGAAGTCCGCCTTCTGCTGCTTCTCCGCCTCCTGCTTGGTGCGCAGGAGGCTGTTCTCCGAGAACCTGAGCACCTGGTGCAGG
>NW_011495054.1:4664274-4677385 GCF_000754665.1 Bison bison bison
ACCATGGTGGGTCGCCAAGGCAGGAGAGGCTGGCGTGCCTGCAGCTCTCGGAGGTGGGGGGCATTATTATGTCTCCCCATCCTACCCCCGGCCCAGGATGAAGACGGGACCGCCTGCCTAGAGACGGGAAAATAGAGGGGTTGAGTCTGTCTGGGGTTGCGCAGCTTCACTGGAATTTGAAGCCTGGTCTGTCCCATCTGGAGCCCACATCTGTGACCACCACCCTCTGTTTCCTGGAGTGAGCCAAGGGCTCAGTGTGCCTGAGACAGCTCCATGCTCCTGCCTGAGGCGCAATGGGAAGTACCCAGTTGGTAGAGATACCTGGCATGATGCATGAAGGTGTGAGATAAACGTCCAGCACGGGGAATGCCACCCGGTTCTCCCCTTGAGGGCCTGGCTTGGCTCCTGCCCTCAGTGGGTTCTGAAACAGGAATTAGGGTTGGGTCGGGGGAGTTGGGGTTGTTCCATAAACAAGCTCCAAAGGCTGATCACAAGCGCTAGGGTTTCCCTCTGAACACACCGGTGCTGTGGCTGGCTCAGGCCGGCAGCTTTGGGCTTGGGGGCGGCTGGCAGGGGGCCCACAGTGGGTCTGAGCTCACTTCCTGGACTCAGGGAGTGGCAGGTGGGCTTAGGGAGGGGGTTTGAGGCAAGCCAATCCTGTGGGCAAGTCTTCAACCTTCAGGTGCTGGGTTTGAAGGCAGGCAGTGCTATGAGGAGTCAGAGCTTCTCGTGTGGACCCCTGAAACCTGCCTAATTGGTGTCACCCCCTCATTTTACACTGAGATCCGATGACCTGATGAAATTTGCCCACCTGGCAGAAATGAAATTTGCCCACCCAGATCTGTCCAACTTGGCAGCCCCAAGTTGTTTTCCACCACCTGAATGAGATCAGCAAAGACACTTGGCAGGGTGGGGTCCTGTCCCTGTCCCTAAGTCACACCCCTCCAACCTCTGAGTGACCTCCTCTGACTGAACTCCTGGGAGCCTGTCATCTCTCCACTCACCAAATAATTAGCATGTCTGCTTTTCATGCCAGGTCTGCTGGGGACACAGCGGGGGGCTGAGAGAGATGAGGTCTCTGTCCTCCTGTGAGGGACCCAGACCCCAATCAAATCATCACACAAGTAGTCATCAACAAGCCCTAGTGAATGCCGAACAGGACCAAGTCAGGAAACCAGTGCGCCAGGGAGGGAGAATGGCCTTGGTCTCTCATCTATCACAGGGCGATGAAAAGGTGGCAGCTGTCCCCCAGGACCTGCTCTCCCTGGCAAGGCTATAGACCAAAATGTTTTGCTGGGAGCGTGGCCCCGGCTACAGACCACTTTCCCAGCATCTCTGCTGTTGCTAAGTCGCTTCAGTCGTGTCCGACTCTGTGCGACCCCATAGACGGCTTCCCCGTCCCTGGGATTCTCCAGGCAAGAACACTGGAGTGGGTTGCCATTGCCTTCTCCAATGCATGAAAGTGAAAAGTGAAAGTGAAGTTGCTCAGTCGTGTCCGACTCTTAGCGACCCCATGGCCGCATCTCTAGCACTGGCTAAGAACTGCTTCCAGTTGGTGGCCCAAAAGAGCAGGTCAAAGCCCCCTTCTCTGCTTTCCTCTTTCCTGCTGGCTGGACAATAACAACACGACTAGGGGAAGCTGGAACATCCTCTTGGGTCCATGGTTTGAAGTCTTGTGTGAAGGATGTCAGAGAAGCCAGCCAGAAGGAACCTGGGCCCCTGACAAGTTTACGAAGCAGAACTTCCATGCCAGCTCTCTGTTAAACAGAAATCGGTCTCCAGCTTGACTAGGCCCCTATTATTCGGGGTCTCTTTGTTTTAGCAGCTAAACCTATACTTATACATCACCTCCAGGGACTTTGTAAGACGTTGGTGAGAAAATGTATGTAAAAAATCACACACAGGACTTCCCTGGTGGTCCAGTGGTGAAGAATCAGCCTGCCAAGTCAGGGGACATGTGTTTGATCCCTGGTCTGGGAAGATCCCACATGCTGTGGGGCAGCTGAGCCCGAGCGCCACAGCTTCCCAGCCTAGGCTCTGGAGTTTGTTCTTCACAAGAGAAGCCACCACAATGAGAAGCTGGCTCACCGCAAATAGAGGAGAGCCCTGGCTCACTGCAATCAGAGAAAGCCCGCAGGCAGCAACGAAGACCAAGCTCAGGCCACCAAAAATAAATGAACAAAAATAATTTTTAAAATAAAATAACACAGTAGGTGTCCCCAGATGGTTATTAGGTTGGGATCATGTTATCTTTTCCCCTCTTAAAAATTCTTCTAGAACTTCCACCCCTCTCACCTGCCCTCAGGACAAAGATCACATTCCTTGAATAGGCCTCAAAGGTGATCTCTCAGCAAAGTCTTAAATGTTTATTATCCAGCCCTGGACTGGAAAGTCCCTCTCTATTTCACCCACCTGGTTTACACCGTCTCATTCTTCAAGTCATGGCTTCCATGTCTCTGAGTTCCAAGTTCAGGCTTCCTATAACACTCTCTTATAGCACTTTGTACTTAACCCTTTCTTGTACTTCTCAAGACGTAATTAAATCAGATCTTTAAGACCAGCCTTCTCTCTCATGAACTCCATGTGGCTGGGACTATGTGGACTCATCATTTGTAAGACCTGGCACCTGGTGAGTGCTCAAAACAATATTTGTGGAGCAAATGAATGAAAACAACTATTTAAACCGTGGAAGGAAGAAACCCCAATTGCCAAAAGATGTGGGGCCTCTCCCTGGGGGCTCCGGCTCTAATCTGACCAGTACCGTGTATTCATACCTCCGCATTCCTGTTCCTCACACAGGCCGCCAGTTCATTTTCCAGGGTGTCTATGATCTCTTGGTGCCTCCGATTCCGTCGGGTGATGTCCTGGATGAACTGGATCTTGTCTCTGGCTTCCATAGGACTGGTGAGTAACTTCTCAAACAGGAAACCTCGGAGTTCTACCAGGCTATCGATAAAACACTGGGCTTCCTTGCTCCTGCCCAGGGTCTGAGCCTGCAACAGGCTGGCGGCCTGGGGGTTACTGAGCAGGAGTCTCACGACGTTCTTGGTGGATTCTTTGATCTCCTGCATCAGCGGCTGGAGCTGGGATTTCTGCAAGTCCATGGCGAAGAGGCGCTCTCGGAACCACGCTTCGTCCTCGAACTCTTCCGCCTCCTGCAGTTTCCTTTCTTCCTCCTGCAGGTAACTGACTCGGTCCAGGAGGGCCTGGCAGAGGTCCTCGTGCTCCCTCACTGCCTTCGAGATGTCCGGCCCCAGCATCCCCTCCGAAGTCTTGGACTCTGACGCCGCGTGGGACAGCAGGCTCACCAGCTCCACCTTGTGGATAGTCTCGTCCAGGACGGACATGATCCTCTTGGTCTCGATGGTCGTGAGTTTGCTCCTGGCGGGGGTTAGGGCTTTTGGCGGGATGGTGGACTTTTTGGTTGTCTGGGCTATCAGCCTTATTTTGTTGATGTCAGGACCTTGATAGAGGGGGGCCACGGTTAGGACGTCCAGAGCCATTTTATGAGCTTCTCCTCTGCACACTCTGAGAGATTGAGACTTGGGTAGGCTCCCTGGGCCTCCTGCTTTGATTATGTCTGGCCACGCTGAAAAAGGAAGGAGAAGGCAGTCATCAGGGTCACGCTGACATCGGGACGGCTGGCATGGCCACAGCAGCTGTAAACTATTGATGTGGAGAGTTCACCTTAGACGTTCTGCATCTTTGACCCAGAACCTCTCACGGAAAACAGTTTTTAACTCCGTGACAGTGCCAGGGCCCCAAGGGTAAGGGGACCAAATAAGGAGGTGGGTCTCAGGCACGTGTGTCAGGCAGGGGCCAACCAGGAATGCAGACATCATTCTAAGTATTTAAACACATCCTGGGCTTCCCAGGTGGCTCAGTGGTGAAGAATTCGCCTACCAAAGCAGGAGACGTGGGTCAGATCCCTGGGTCAGGAAGATCCCCTGGAGAAGGGCATGGCAGCCTATTCCAGTATTCTTGCCTGGAGAACCCCACAGACAGAAGAGCCTGGTGGGCTACAGTCCGTGGGGTTGGAAAGAGTCAGACATGACTGTGCACGCACACCAGTGACATGGGTGATGGAAGAGCTGAGTGGCCAACCAGGGGAAGGGGAAGCCACCCAGCGATTGTCAGTGGCCGGAAGCCACACAGGAGGAGGAGGAGGGGCGGGTCTGGGGATCAGGGTTCCCTGGGGGAAGCTGGAGCCACAGCCATTTCCTGTCCAGGAGTCACTGTAGCCCCAGTGGAGCTGTAGCCTCTGCTGGAAATGCAGCCCAAAGCAGAGAGAAGGGGCGGAAATCTGGTTCCTCCCTTCGTCCAGCCTTCCAATCTAACACCAGCACCTCCCCTTGACCGAATTCAGGGGGAAACCAGCTGACAAGGGAGCCTGGGCAATGCAGCCAGCAGGGGTGGACAGCCAGAGACAGAGCAGAAGAGAGACAAGCAAATAATAGTGCTGAGAGCAAACAGCACCAGGACAAGCACAGTGTATCTGCACTGGCTTTTAAAAATGTACTTTAAAAATCAGGGTGGGGATGACCAAAGACTTCAAAGCACTACTTAGAAAACTGTTTTGCTACAGAAACAGACTCGTAGACATAGAAAACAAACTTCCGTTTATCACGGGGGAAGGAGATGGGGATAAATTAGGAGTATGGGATTTACAGATCCACACTACTGTATATAAAATAGATAAACAACAAAGATTTACTGTACAGCACAGGGAACTATATTCAATATCTTATAATAACATAATGGAAAAAAATCTTAAAAGTTGTACATATATGTATATATATAAAGCTGAACCACTGTCCTGTATGCCTGAAAACTGACAAATATTGTAAGTCAAGTATACTTCAATCTTTAAAACTATATATTTAAAAAAAAATACTGTTTTAGGACTTCCCTGGGGGTCCAGTGGTTAAAAATCTGCATTCCAATGCAGGGGACTCAGGTTTAATCCCTGGTCGGGGAATTAAGATCCCACATGCCAAGGGGGCAACTCAGCCCATGTCACAGCTAGAGAGAAGCCAGAGTGTCGTGATGAAGATCCTGTGTGTCACAACCAAGACCTGATACAGCCAAATAAATAAATACTTTAAAAAAAAAAAAAGAAAAACTGTTTTGCTAGATGCAACAGTGTATACTGAAGTGGCTCCCGAATCACAAGAAGGACATTAGTAGGAAAACCGGATAGCCAAATAAAGTTGATGGTTTAGTTCCTAGCATTGTATCAATTTTAATTTCTTAGTTTTGACAAACCATGGTTATGTAAGTTATTAACATCTGGGGGAGCTGAACGAAGGTGACAGGGGAATTCTCTGTACTATCTTTGCTACTTTTCTGTAAATCTATAATTACTACAAAATTAAAAGTTTAAAAGACTTTCAGGGGAAAAAAAAAATACCTATGGTGGCAGTCAGAAATCAGTCATCAGTGTTGGCCTATATGGCCGGGTGGCTAAAAGTATTAAGCTTTGCAGCAACCCCGTGTGAGTTTCAGATCCTCGCTGCGGGACCCTGGGCTGGCTATTTAATCCCACTAAGCCTGGGCTTCCTCAGTCATTGGATAGGGATCATCACAGGGGAAGTTTCTGGCACAGATCCTGGCATTGTGAGTGCTCGATAAATAACAAGTATTATTATCTGGGGGAAAACAAAATCCAAAGTTTAGGACTTCAGTGGTTTCCCAGTCTGCATCTCCCACCACCCCGCCCCTCCCTGGAGATCCAGATGGCCGGGATCGGCTGGACCTCCCAACATACCGTGTCGAAGATGGACCCCACCATGTCTCCACTCCTTGCCTTGTCCATCCAGTACCCCTTGTCTGGATGGTCAACAATTCTGCCACCTGAATTGTTCAAGCCAGACACCTGAATGCCACCTGAACTCTGCCTCCTCTCCCATATCCAACATACCACCCAGTTATCTGTGTTCACCCCTGAGAGCTCCCAGTCTGTTTCCTTCTCAGCAGCCTCTCTGCCACTGAGCAGGGCCCTTGATGGTGCTCGCTTGATGATTAAAGAGTTCTTTAACTGGTCTGCTTACATCTGCTGCTGTTCCCAGCAAGATAGTCCGAGCAGTCACCCATTTGGGTATTTATTGAGGCCCCAGGGATATTAAAAAAAAGATGCAAGGTATTTCTTGTCCTCCCAGAGTTTATAACCTAGTTTGGGATATGGAACAGGCACACGTGAAAGTTCAGCAACTATGGAAGGAGGGAATGAAGTTGTGTTGTCAGTTGCTTAGCGCCTGATCTGGCTGCCTTTCTTCCTATTTGGCCCTTTAGGTGTTTCTCGTTTCTTGGATTCCCTCCACTTCTTTCTGTTTACTCTTTGCTTTGCTGAAAAGGAGGTATCTAGACCTTCAATCCTCTCTCTCTCACTTTTTTTTTTTTTTGGCTGCATTCCATGCAGCATGTGGGATCCGACCTGGTTTTGAACCCATGTCCCCTGCACTGGACCGAGAGGGAGGTGCTCTATCTTGCATCTCTTTGATTCCCACCTGCTTCCTGCACCTTAATAAATCTTGTGAGTTGCTTCAGGCTTCTCCTGAAAATAACATTTTAGGGATGGCCGTGGAGCTTCCTCAGCCTCTCTGGGGATGAAGGAAATCTGCCCAGCCACAGGATGGATGTGAACAAAATGTTTCACGAAGGCACGTCTCCCCAGTGTCCCCCAAAGCTCTCATGCATAAATCAGAATGCTCGAAGTTTTTAAGAGTGCGACATTGAATGCAGTGTTGAAGAAAATGTTCCCATTTTCTTTCAGCCAAATTACCTCTTTTGCTTTAAAGGGCAAACTTGTTTTCTTTGATTATGATGACGCCCATCAGTTCCTGACAGCTCATTTGGGTGAACAAGAAAAAGCCAGTGGAACTGGGACTGGGGGAAATGCATCTGACTTCTGATGACAAAAATCACTGGAGAATCTCTTTTCCTTGAATTCTAATGTGATCACTTCATGTCCTTTTTAATGCCACCAACCTTAATATTTAAATCTCTTCCAACGCAAGCCTCTCCTTTTAAGATTCCTGCCCCGAGAGTGAAGCACTGCTATTAATGGAGGGGGGACTTTAATTGGATCATCCCTTTATTTGTCATTAATTCTGTTGCTGAACTTTATAAATGGAAATATATCTTTATCATGCAAATTATACCTCGTTTTCATTCAAATGGGCTTGTTGGATGTTGTATTACATTCCCTCTCGGAACATTTTGGAGTTTAAAAAAAAAAAGGTTTGAGATAAATTATGTATGTTTCCCCCTGGGGAGAAAAAGGAGAAGAAAGTCCAGCACCTACAAGTACCCTCAAATCCAGCGCTAGTCCATGGAGAAGTCAAAGGATGTGAAAAAACAAACTTGAGAGAGAGAGACAGGGTGTTTGTGTGTGTCTGGGTGTGGGTGTGGGTGGGTATGAGGGGCATCTCATTTTAAGGAATGCCATTTAAATACTAACTCACTCTTAGGAACTCCTTGGCAGTCCAGTGTTGAGGGGCCTGGGTTTGATAAGTGGTCAGGGAACTAAGATCCCACAAGCCGAGTGCCAACAAAAAAAAAAAGCAGGTGAAGGAGACGGACTAAATCATTTTAGGGCAAGCTTTGAATCACCTCTCATTGGTTTTTATATTTTGGAGTCAAGTATTCACACACTTTGGAAATTTTTGTTGCTGCTGCTGTTATTCAGTTGCCAAGTCATGTTCGACTGTTCGAGACCCCCACGGGCTGCAGTATGCCAGGCTTCCCTGTCCCTCACCATCTCCCGGAGGTTGCCAAAGTTCATGTCCATTGACTCAGTGAAGCCATCCAACCATCTCATCCTCTGTCGTCCCCTTCTCCTCCTGCCTTCAACCTTACTCAGCATCAGGGTCTTTTCCAATGAGTCAACTCTTCACATCAGGTGGTCAAAGTATTGGAACTTCAGCATCAGTCCTTTCAATGAATATTCAGAGTTGATTTCCTTTAGGATTGACTTGTTTGATCTCCATGTAGTTCAAGGGACTCTCAAGAGTCTTCTGCAGCACTATAATTCAAAAACATCAATTCCTTGGTGCTCTGCCTTCTTTACTGTCTAGCTCTCATATCCATACATGACTGCTGGAAAAACCATAGCCTTGACTATACAGACTTCTGTTGGCAAAGTGATATCTTTGCTTTTTAACACATTATCTAGATTTGTCAAAGCTTTCCTGCCAAGAAGCAATGGTCTTCTAATTTCACGGCTGGAGTACCATCTGCAGTGATTTTAGAGCCCAAGAAGAGGATATCTGTCACTGCTTCCACCTTTTCCCCTTCTATCCGCCATGAAGTGATGGGACCAGATGCCACGATCTTAGTTTTTTTAATATTGAGTTTTAAGCCGGCTTTTTCACTCTCTTCCTTCACCCGGATCAAGAGGCACTTTAGTTCCTCTTCATTTTCTTTTTTTTTTAAGTTTTAAAAAATTAATTTATTTTTAATTGAAGGATAATTGCTTTACAGAATTTTGTTGTATTCTGCCAGATATCAACACTTTCTGCCATTAGAGTGGTATCATCTGCATGTCTGAGGTTATTGATATTTCTCCTGGCAATCTTGATTCTAGCTTGTGATTCATCCAGCCTGGCATTTCGCATGTGCTCTGCGTATAAGTTAAATAAACAGGGTGACAACAGCCTTGTGGTATTCCTTTCTCAATTCTGAACCAGTCAGTTGTTCCATAGAGGGTTCTGACTGTTGCTTCCTGACCCGCATACAGGTTTCTCAAGAGACAGGTATTATGGGCGAATTACAAAGACGCACCATGTAACTGATGATGACACGGGGCCCACAGGTCAGCTTGATGCCACAGTGATGGGTAACAAGAGATACCTTCATGACGGCTGGTTCCAACTCAGTGTCGCCCAAATCCCTCTCACTGGAATGTCAGCCTTATGACTTCTACCAGATCTCTAGACCAGGCTGTGCTATTATCAACTCAGGTATTTTCTTTAAGTACACTTTCATTTTTAAGTACTTCTCATTAAAAAGGAAACTTTATATCTCTGCTGTAACTGGAAAATCTGTTTCAACTCATTAAACAGAAGATAACAATGTCTACCTCCTGATGTTATTTCACTCCAGCTAGATAGTGGGACCCAGGCAAGATGAGTCTGAAACCAGAATGCTATTGTTGTTTAGTCACTCAGCCATGGGAAAGTCCCCCTGTGGCCACTTTTGAAGGATTACTCAGTCCTCTCTTGTCCTTTTTGAGAACCTGTGTTCCCTGGATGGCTTCTGGCTTGCAGAAGATTCCTGGGCTGGAGGTGGAGCCGTGAACATTGGCGGTAGTAACGGACTGAATCTCATCGGTGGAGATGGCTCTGTGACCGCAGGCTCCCGTGTTACCCTGGGCTTTGGAGACAGAGGGCTCTGAATAGCGTCTGAGGTTGGGACGGAATGCACTCCTCGGGGCAGATTTCCAAGCTGCTGGTTAGGTTTATAATGAATAACTCTCTATGGCTACTGGCCATGGCTATAGCCCTGAGCAAATTCACTTAACCTTCTGGGCCCTTATCTCTGAATCTGAACAGGAAAACAGGAGCCCACGGCATGGTGATTAAGTTTGGGGGTTCCCATGTTAGACGAATTTGAAGTTCAGTCCTAGGGGATCACCACTTCCTTGCTCCGTGGCTTTAGGTAAGTCTATTAATGTCTCTGAGCATCTTTGGCTTCCTCACCTGTGACATTCCCTGGTGGCTCAGATGGTAAAGAGTCCACCTGCAATGTAGGCGATCTGGGTTCAATTCCTGGGTTGGGAAGATCCTCTGGAGAAGGAAATGGCAACCCACTCCAGTATTCTTGCCTGGAGAATTCCATGGACAGAGGAGCCTGGCAGGTTTATGGTCCATGGGGTGACAAAGAGTCAAACATGACTGAGCTAGAGTTTCACTTTCACCTGTGACATGGGGACAGTAACAGACACCACGCTTGATAAAACTGTTGTGAGCATGACATGAAGTCCGGACTCAATCATGGTGGGCTTTTAGGTGGACTTCCAAAATAGTATGATTTAATATTGACATTTGAATACTTCTTAAAACAGAATGTGTGTTTTTTCTCAAAATAATATATATTTGTTTTTGCACAGGAAGTTTTATAAATAGCTAACATGGATCCATTTTTCTACTCCTTTTTACTATTTCTGTTTAATTATGCAGGCTTCTGCATTATTCATGACTTTCTGTAAGTAATGGAGGAAGACAGAGACCGCTTAAACCACTCACCATTTTCCAGGCTCTTCCCCCTTACAAATTAATTCATCACAATTTTTAATTCCTCTTTTGGCAATGTAGCTGTCAAAGTGTTTATTTCTGGTTCTCTGCAACTGTGGATAGTATCACTTGGGTTGTTTCAGACAGAAGGAAGAATTTCTTAGCAGTGAATTTGGATTTTTCTAAAATAGACTTCCCCCACTTAAATATATGTATACATTTAAATCATAATCTTATCAGATGCAAAACACTGGCTTTTCCTGACTGATAGATGTTGCAGAAGAGTCTTTTTAAAACTGTGACCCTTTAGTGAATGGTGGAATCAGTTTGGTTGTTGACACTAGCATTAAAAATAAATGAAATAGAAAATATCAGAGCACACTGCATGTAGTAAGGATCCTTTTGTATTTAAACAGGCTTGTGCTGTGTGCCAGGTTGAGGAGGAAAATGTATTTCTTTGTCTGGCTTGTGGTTAAAAGAAAACAACCTGCATCCAAAAGCTTTTATGTTAAAGGCATTTGATTGGCCATCGGATATAACCTGCTGCTAGGGTCTTCCCAGGTGGCTCAGTGGTAAAGAATCTGCCTGCGAATGCAGGAGACTCCAGAGTTGCAGGTTCAGTTCCTGGGTTGGAAGTATTTCTTGGAAGAAATGGCAACCCACTCCAGTATTCTTGCCTGGAAAGTTCCATAGACAGAGAAGCCTGGTGGACTACAGTCCAGGGGATCAAAAAAGAGTCAGACGGGACAAATAATGTGTGCCATTATTTGAAAGCTAAGGCCAAAGAGATAATTTCCTCTGATGTTCTGTATTTCAAATGATCTTGATTTTTAATCCCTTTTGCTTTCAGTTCCACTAACTAGGGCTTGAAGGGAAAAGGTAGGGGGGTGTGTGTGTGTGTGTGTGTGTGTGTGTGTAGCACTTATGTGAAAATACCAGTGTAGAACAGAGTTTTTCAGTCTCCACACTATTGTCATTTGGGGTCAGATAATTGTTGTGGAGGCTGTCCTGTGTGTTGCAGGATGTTTAGCATCATTCCTGGCCTCTACCCACTTGATGCCAGTAGCATCCTTCTTTCGCCCTTAGCGCCCATCAGTTGGAGATGCAATATCTCCAGACATTGCCCAATGTTCCTGTGGGGTGGGTGCGGAGTGCTCCTCGTTGAGAACCACTGGTTTGGACCACAGTGGCCTGCCTCCCCCAAAAAACTCTTGCCCTCCCATATGCTACGTCCAGTGCTCTGTCCAGATTCAAAGGAAGGCTTGCTCATGCCTTGCCCACTCTGTCTGATGAGCTGATCTTGGTGCCATCTCAAACCACCATCAGTTACAGAATCAAGATCAGATTCACCAGCTGGGTCTTAGGAGCCCTGGGTGCAGCATCCTCCCCTGCCAGGGGCTCTTGGAATAAGTCTGGGCAAGTCCCTTATCTCTTTTGCACGTGGGAACACACACCTGTCACAGCAATCACATGGGAACTGGGTTGAGGAAGGATGGTTTAACAAATGGGAAGGCCCTTTGGAGGGTTAAAAGCTCTCTCTCAAGTGGAGTGATTATGATTATATGTTGAGGGAGGAACTAGGCTATACATTGGCCTCACTGCCCAGAGCTGTTTTCTCCCAGGGAAAAAGGGAAGTATGTACATGCGGGGAATTTAGCAATTGAGTAGGGAGAAAAGACTCAGTTCTTAATTCTTTTTTTTTTTTTTTTTTGGTGGCTGCACCGTCTAGCTGGTGGGATCTTAGTTTCCCAACCAGGGATCAAACCTGAGCCCACAGCAGTGAAAGCGCCAAGTCTTAACCACTGGACTGCCAGGGAATTCTGGAAGACTATTTCTAATTCAATCTGTTTACTCATTACAGGTCTATTCAAATTTTCTCTTTCTTCTTGGGTCAATTTTAACAATTTGTCTTTCTAGTTCTGAGTGTTCCTTGGAAGAACTGATGTTGAAGCTGAAACTCCAATATTCTGGCCACCTGATTAGAAGAGCTGACTCATTTGAAAAGACCCTGATGCTGGGAAAGATTGAAGGTGGGAGGAGAAGGGGACAACAGAGGATGAGATGGTTGGATGGCATAACCAACTCAATGGAGATGAGTTTGGGTAAACTCTGGGAGTTGGTGATGGACAGGGAGGCCTGGCATGCTGCAGTCCATGGGGTTGAAAAGAGACACAATTGAGCAACTGAACTAAACTGAGGAATTCATTCATTTTATCTAAGTTGTCTTATTTTTTTGGCATGAAGTTTTTCATCATATTCCTTATAATTCTTTAAGTTTCTATATTTCTCATTTTGGCAATTTGTGCCTTTTATTTTCTTGGTCAGTCCAGCTATATCTTCCCGGTACATTAGCCTTCCTATCAATATCAAATGGTCCCTCTTTGTTCTAGTAATATTTCCTTTTTGTCTTAAAGTCAATTTTGTCTGATAGCAGTTTAGCCTTTCCAGCTTTCTTATGGTTACTGTTTGCATGGAGTCCAACTTTTTTTTATTTTCTGTGTCTTTTAATCTAAGATGAATTTCTTGTAGGCAGAATATATTTCAGTCTCACTTATGTATTTATTTATTTTGAAACATTTCTTTCTCTTTTTTTTGACTGTGCCGCACAGCATAGTTCCCTGACTGGGGATTGAACCTGCACCTTTGGCAGTGAAAGCACTGAGTCCTAATCACAGGACTGCCAAGGAGTTCCCCAGTCTCATTTTTTAAATTTAGTCTGGCAACCTCTGTTTTGATTGGAGTGTTTTTTTCCATTTAATAATTTACATTAAATTATTCCAGAGATCAAATTGCCAACATCTGTTGGATCATGGAAAAAGCAAGAGAGTTCCAGAAAAACATATATTTCTGCTTTATTGACTATACCAAAGCCTTTGACT
>NW_011495054.1:4677485-4678996 GCF_000754665.1 Bison bison bison
CACCTGACCTGCCTCTTGAGAAATCTGTATGCAGGTCAGGAAGCAACAGTTAGAACTGGACATGGAACAACAGACTGGTTCCAAACAGGAAAAGGAGTACATCAAGGCTGTATATTGTCACCCTGCTTATTTAACTCATATGCAAAGTACATCATGACAAACGCTGGACTGGAAGAAACACAAGCTGGAATCAAGATTGCTGGGAGAAATATCAATAACCTCAGATATGCAGATGACACCACCCTTATGGCAGAAAGTGAAGAGGAACTAAAAAGCCTCTTGATGAAAGTGAAAGTGGAGAGTGAAAAAGTTGGCTTAAAGCTCAACACTCAGAAAACAAAGATCATGGCATCTGGTCCCATCACTTCATGGCAAATAGATGGGGAAATGATGGAAACAGTGACTGACTTTATTTTTTTGGGTCCAAAATCACTGCAGATGGTGACTGCAGCCATGAAATTAAAAGACACTTACTCCTTGGAAGGAAAGTTATGACCAACCTAGATAGCATATTCAAAAGCAGAGACATTACTTTGCCAACAAAGGTTCATCTAGTCAAGGCTATGGTTTTTCCTGTAGTCATGTATGGATGTGAGAGTTGGACTGTGAGGAAGGCTGAGCGCCGAAGCATTGATGCTTTTGAACTGTGGTGTTGGAGAAGACTCTTGAGAGTCCCTTGGACTGCAAGGAAATCCAACCAGTCCATTCTGAAGGAGATCAGCCCTGGGATTTCTTTGGAAGGAATAATGCTAAAGCTGAAACTCCAGTACTTTGGCCACCTCATGCGAAGAGTTGACTCATTGGAAAAGACCCTGATGCTGGGAGGGATTGGGGACAGGAGGAGAAGGGGATGACACAGGGTGAGATGGCTGGATGGCATCACTGGCTTGATGGACATGAGTCTGAGTGAACTCTGGGAGTTGGTGATGGACAGGGAGGCCTGGAGTGCTGCGATTCACGGGGTCGCAAAGAGTCAGACACGACTGAGCGACTGAATTGAACTGAACTGATTCATATAGTTGGATTTACATCTGCTGTTTTACTATTTTTTATTTATTTCATCTCATGCCTTTTCTTTTTTGTCCCCATGCTATTGACCAAATGCTTTTTATTTTATTTTATTTTTTTAAATTTTATTTTATTTTTAAAACTTTACAATATTGTATTAGTTTTGCCAAAGACCGAATGCTTTTTATTGTGTTAAATGTTTTTAGTCCATTCTTTTGATTATTCCATTGATTTAAAAAAAATTTTTTTTAGTGGTCGATTTAAGTACATCTTAATTTATCATAATCTGTCGGAGAAGGCAATGGCACCCCACTCCAGTACTCTTGCTTGGAAAATCCCATGGATGGAGCAGCCTGGTACTCTGCGGTCCATGGAGTCGCTAAGAGTCGGACACGACTGAGCGACTTCACTTTCATGCATTGGAGAAGGAAATGGCAACCCACTTCAGTGTTCTTGCCTGGAGAATCCCAGGGGCGGGGGAGCCTGGTGGGCTGCCGTCTATG
>NW_011495054.1:4679096-4689019 GCF_000754665.1 Bison bison bison
GCAGTAGCAGCAGCATTCTGGGATACTAAATATTTTCTATTTGATGAGTCATTGTTATCTTGTCTTCTTTCAATTATTTAAACATGGTTTCCTTTAGTTTTTTGATCGTATTTACAATAGCTTGTTTGAAGTCTTTGTCTGCTGAAACCAACATCTGGGGACACATAGAGACTGTTTCTGTTGACTGCTTTTTTTCCCTGAGTATGTTTACACACATCCCACAATTTTTACTGAACACTGGAAATCTTGTAAGAATTTTTTTTTTTTTTGGTAGCAACACAGTATTTTTTTCCCCAATGATTGCTGTTTTTGTTTTGCTTGGGCGTTTGGTAATTTACTTCCCGGACTAAATCTGTCAAGTCAGTCTCCTTCACGGTGTGCAGCTACTGATACTTCTGCTTAATTTTTTTTTGCATATTTTTATTTTAAAACTTGGCTTCCTAGGGGTCACCTGTGTATCCACATAGTTTAATATTCAGCCAAATATCAGTCAGGGGCTGTGCTCAAACTTTGAACCAGTAAGGCTCCTATTCTTGGATGGCAAGTATCCTGTGCATTCAGTACACCTGTCTACACAGGCTCCAACAGCCAAGCATTTCTAAGTCGCTTGGGCCTGAAGCAGGTCTCTGCTGCACATGCGCATAACCTCTAGTCAGTCAAGGTAAGACACAGAGCTCATCAGGTTCCGCATGGATGCCCCATTCCCCAGAACTCCAAGTTTTCAGTCCACTGTTGGCGCCGAACAGAACTACAACCTTGGACTGCTACACCCGCTGGCATTCCCCGTTCTCGTCCCACCAAGATTGCTACTTTAGCCAAAAGTCCTCCACATCAAGTGAGCCCCATCAGACAGCGACAGTGAAGCTCTTGTCTTTCAGGGGGCTACCCGCCCTGGTTGAACTATTATGCCAGATAGAACTGAGTGTGGGGAAATCAGAGAAGTCCCAGGTAAGTGCAGAACAAACTTGAAGTTTGGTGGTTTTATGAATAAAAGCTCTCAGGTTGTTGTATGCCTTTGGCTGATTTTCAGAGTGCTAATTTAGCAATAGATGGTTTTGTCTAGCTTTATAGTTGCTTTGAAAAATTATTATTGTGTTAAAATATACATAAGCTCAGAGGTAAAGAATCCACCTTCAGTGCAGAAGACCAGGTTGGAGTCCTGGGTTGGGAAGATTCCCTAGAGGAGGGAAGGCCAATCCACTCAGGTATTCTTGCCTGGAAAATCTTATGGATAGAGGAGCCTGGTGGGCTACCGTCCAAGGGTTTGCAGAGTCAAGACATAACTGAAGAGACTGAGTTCAATTGAAGCAACTGAGCAAGCATGCAGGCAACATAAAGTTTACCACTGTTACCATTTTAAATCCAGTGGCATTAAATTGTTACATTCATATCTATATGCAACCATCACCACCATCTGCCTTCCAGAACTTTTTCATCATCCCAAATTGAAACTCTGTACCTATTAAGTAATAACTGCCCGCTTCCCACTCCCCCAGCCCCTGATGACCACTATTCTACTTTGTTTTAGTTAATCCTTGCAACAAACCCTTTCTCTTGAGTATGTAAATGAAATTATATTTTAAGGACAGCGATGGAAGTTAAGGTCTAAAGTTACTATAGCACAAAAGGCCAACATTGGTACAAAGGTACATAATTCAAACACTCACTTTCATTGCACGCTCACTTTGGGATGTATAAGCTGTTGATGGAATGGTAGGGGACTTATAAAATTACTCTCTCACCCCCAAGTCACCTATGTGTGACTTGAAAGTAGTTTAACTTTGGTGTGATTCCACTTGACTAGTATCATCCACGTTTTACGGATGAGGAAGTGGAACCATGAAGTGGACAAGAGGAGGGGCAGAGTAGAGGCAGAGACACCAAAGAGGATGCCCAGTCGTCTTTGCAGAAGGTCGAGAGGGAGGTCCAGACTGAGGCAGGGGCTGGAGATCAGGGTCCTGAGATGGGGATGGGCTCGCGGTGGGAGGAGCGGGGGACGGGATGCTGATTCCTCAGAGAGTCAAAAGATAGAGAACTAGATCCCATTCAACATCTCCCCATCATCTCCAGCCCTTCCCCACATGATCACTCACCTGCTCGGTGGTCTTTAGGTTTTTCTGTCCTTGGTTACCACAGCTGTTCCTGCGTTGCTAGGTTACCCATCAATCTCAGAAGGCGGGACTCGGTGTCTGATTAACTTTCCTTTTCACCATTCGATTCTTTATTCCCCTCGGTTTGGTCCACCTCCTGAGGACTGACCAATCAGAAACACGGTGTGTCTAACTCTCCACCAATTGGAAGAGCCGGGCGTCCCTCAGGATAAAGCTGAAAGAGTAAGGCGGGGAGAATGGGCGGGAAAGGGGCGGAGCTTCTTTGTCCCGCCTCTCTCCCCCCAAGGAGGCGGGTAAGGAGGCTTGCATTAACTGGGGAAGGACGTAAAGGTTGGCCAGTCAGAGATCATCATGACGTCCGAGGTAGCCAATAGGACGCGGCGAAGGGGGGAATGGGGCGGTGCCGGCCAGGCGGAGGGGACCGTAGGCGGCGGATGGGAGAGCTGGCGCAGCTGCCGTGGTGGCAGCGGCTGAGGTGGCGGTTTCTGCGGCGGCTGCTGCAGCTGCAACAGCTCCGGGCTCGGGGCTTTGGCGGCTGCACCGGCGGGCTGTACTGTGCTGTGCGGACCCCGGCGGTCGGTCCGGGTTGCTGGGGCGGCGCGTGTAAGAATTCGAGGCGTGTGAGGGATGGTCAGAGGAGAGGGCAGAGGTAAAGGGGCAGGGGGTTCGGAGTGAAAGGTTGCGGCTGGGCATTTGGGTGTGGGAGGCGGGCAGGTCGGGCCAAGAGGGGTTGCGGAGAAGTTCATTGCTGCGCTTCTTTCCCTCCAGTCCTTGTCGGGGGGAGGGGGTCCCAGAGTGGGGACCGCCCGAGGAAGCCCGGGGCGGGAGAGGGGGCTCAAAGTCGAACACGTGGAGTAGGATCCCGCACGCCTCTTCGCTCCCCCTTCTCTCTCAAAGGCTCATCTCCCTGGCGCCCTCAGGCCACCCACCCTGCAAGAGACTCTTGCCCCGTCCGTCTGCCCGAGTGGACAGCGGGACGGCCTGCCGGCTTTCCCTGGGACCTTTCCCTAGGGGTGACCCTTCCATTCTGGGTCCTCTCTAGAGGGAGAAGCACTGTGACCTTAAGCAAGTCCCTTCTCTTCGCTGAGCCTCAGTTTTCCCTCTCTAAATTTATGGGTTTGAATTCAGATAAGGGGACTGGTCTGGGAAGAGAGGAAGGGTAATGGTTAAGCAGGGAGGGTCAGACTGCCTGGGTTGAAATCTGGGCTCTATTACTTCCCTGCGGTCTACTTACAAGAGGTAGGTTAATTTAACCCCTCTAAACCTCACTTTTCTCATTGTGAAGTGGGGATATCAGCTAAGTAAAATGTCCTAACAGCAACACTATTCACATTTTGAACCACATATGTCTCTGTTGTGATAACCCCCTCTGAGAGCCACAAAACTAGTGCATGCATTACAAGCAAACAGTCATATATTATACAGTTAAAATAAAAGCCAGTAGCTACTATAATAACAATGGTACAATTAAGAAAGCTCTTCTTGATGAGTTGAAAAAGTTAATAACCTGTCCAGCCTTCAAAATAAATACTGGCCGGGACAAGATGTTAATAATTGTCAGAGCTGAATGATCAATACAAGGAAGTTCATTTACATATTCTCTCTACATTTGAGTATATTTGAAAGTATCTGTGGTGAAAAGCCAAAAAGAAGAAAAAAGAAAAAGGCATAAAATGCTTTAAGACAGCCAAATGGTAGCATCTCATTTGGAATTTCCTTTTCGTGTTTTCCCACTACTGAGATTTAAAAGTAAAATGAATCCCCAGATCTGGAGGAAACTTAAAAAAAAAATCTCACAGGAAGTTGGCTGGGTAGAACGCTACAGGCTTAGCAGCAAAGAATAGTGCTCACTTTTAAACTGCCTACTTTTTAAGAAGCTGTTGGTGCACAGGCGCCTGCCTCGAATGGTCGTGGAGGTTTCTGAAGGAGGTAAATTGCTGGGTTGCCATTCAGTGGGTTGGTTTGGAGGCAAACTTGATTGAGACCAGAACTCTGCAGTTTGAGGAAGGAACCTGCTGCTGTTTTCAAGTTCAAAGGTCTGCTGTTAGATCTGCTGAGTGCTGGCATTTCTTTGGTCCTCCTCAGTGGAAACAGGAATGTGTATAAATAGGAACTGTAGAAGGCTAGTTCTGACGGTTTTGAATTGAAAGTTTCAAATAAGCATTTCACTTAAAAAAATATTCTAGTCTTTTCCCTTTCCTCCCCAGATACCTAAATCTAGGAGAATAGTGCCTTTGTAAGAATGATATGGGTAAGTTTAGATGACCTGGCACACTGTTTATAGGTCATTGGAGCTAAGTGCTGCCTAAATACCAGGGCCGGACTTGGAAGAATTGTAGCATGGTGGCTGGGAGCACAGGTCTGGAGTCAGACTGTGTAGTTCAAAGCTTGACTTTCCTGCTGTGGGATCTTGGACAAGTCACTTAACCTCTCTGAGCCTTAAGTCTCCCCTTCTGTAAAGCAGGACAATAATCCTACTTACTATTATTGTGTTTCAGTCAACTTTACTTAAAACTTGCTATAAGAGCCCCAATACATAGTAAACCCTCACTGAGTACTAATTACTATTATATGAACGGTCATATATATATATATAAAGTATTTAAAATCTTTACGAAACACACAAACAAGGGTTAAGAGGGGTGGAGATGGAACATACTAGCCATAATCTCAATCTTCAGACATAATTACGTTTAACTTTTTAGTATTTATTCTTGTAGAGTTCCCGCCCCACCCCCCATATTTCAGTGATATTATTGGCTCAGACCATAAAGAACCCACCTGCAATGAGAGAGACCTGGGTTTAATTCCTGGGTTGGGACAATCCCCTGGAGGAGGGCATGGCACCCCACTCCAGTATTCTTGCCTAGAGAATCCCCATGAACAGAGGAGCCTGGCAGACCACAGTCTACGGGGTCGCAAAGAGTTGGACATGACTGAGTGACTAAGCACAGCACAGTGGCACATCCTGAGATACTTTTTTTTTTTTAATTAAGATATAATTCACATTACTGTAAGACCCACCATCTTAAAGGGTACCATTTTTAGTATACTTGTAAAGTTATATAACCATCACCACTGTCTGATTCCAGAACATTTTCATCAATGGTTGTATTATGATCATTGTCTATTTCTTTTTTTTTGAATTCCCCAAACTCCAGAAGATGCTGCTGATGGAGGAGTTTCTGAGAAGCACCACGGGGCCAGTGGCTTTGACCGGGAGCTCAAAGCAGAGACTATTTAAAGCCTTGGACATCACCTCCTGAGGCCTGCAGGAGTGAAGAGCATGGCTGTGAGTTTAGATGATGACGTTCCCCTCATCCTGACCTTGGATGAGGGTGGCAGCGCCCCACTGGCTCCCTCCAACGGCCTGGGCCCAGATGATCTGCCCAGCAGAAGTAAGATGGTAGGGTGGGCTTGGGGAGGGGGAGAGTGCAGCTTTTGTTTTGCTGTGGGCTAGGTGGTCTGATGGTAGATTCATGTACCCGAATGCCTGACTCCACGTTTGACCCCCAAGTTCTGACACATATGCTAGTGGGAGATTAATTCTGTGCGGTCCTAATCCTGCACCCCCAATTTAGGGATGTTCCCCAAGACTAGCCTGCCCGGCTTCCCACAGCCCAACCCCTCCCTTGCACCTGCGGTGGTACCCTGGTTCTGTTCGTGGATGCTTCGTGGAGACCTCAGGCAAACCTGCTCCTTGGCTAGCATCCCTGTCCCATTCCTTGTTAAAAAAAGAAACAGATTTCAACATCAGCCTCCGTCTGCCTGATCTTTGGCAGGAAAGTGGCGTTGACTGCTTCTCCCCGCTGGCATTCAGTCCCTGCACCACCCAGGACAGGGTGGAGTGGAAGAGGGCAAGCATTTGTCATAATCTAATGATCAGAGGGTTTGGGATTTGTTTCACTTTGTCTTCCTCTAAACCAAAGCCCAGAAGCACAAAGTGAACCCAAGAGAGGTGATGAGCTTTAAATTTTTTAGATTTTAAGTGTGTTTCTGGCAGAATGAGCAGTTTTAAAAAAACCTTTATTGTCCCAAAGCTATTTATTTCATTTGCTCAGGCCTCAGGTCCAGGAGAGCTTAAAATAACTTGCCTCCTGGAAGGTCCTAAGATGTCAGGGACTGGTGCTTTAGGGTCTCCTTAGCAGATGGGAGTTCTACCCACCAGGCATGCTCCTGAGCTAGGACAGAGGGCTACTGCTTGGGTCCAGGGAAAGGCAAGCCTGGCTCTCTCATCTCCTTTGTCCAGAGAGAATGCAGTTGGCTGACAGGGAGCTTAACAGCCTGCATTTGAAAGTGGTAAAGGACAGCATTGTTCCCACGGATGGGAGTGCAGTGGGAGGCTTGTTGCTGCTGCTGCTAAGTCGCTTCAGTCCTGTCCGACTCTGTGCGACCCCATAGACGGCAGCCCGCCAGGCTCAGCCATCCCTGGGATTCTCCAGGCAAGAACACCAGAGTGAGTTGCCATTTCCTTCTCCAATGCATGAAAGTGAAAAGTGAAAGTGAAGTCGCTCAGTCGTGTCTGACTCTTAGCGACCCCATGGACTGCAGCCTACCAGGGATTTTCCAAGCAAGAGTACTGGAGTGGGGTGCCATTGCCTAGCTCCTCTAAACTGGCCTCTCTCCGCTTTAGCCAGTTCACCCATCTGGAGTGGCAGAGCTGGGTGATCCAGGAAGCTTAGAATAGAGACCAGATTTTTCCCTAAGTGCCATTCAGGACCAAAAATATCAGTGGCTGTGATTTCAGGCCCACTTCTTAAATACCCCAGAGTCAACCCACTCCAGTGTTCTTGCCTAGAGAATCCCAGGGGCGGGGAAGTCTGGTGGGCTGCCATCTATGGGGTCGCACAGAGTCGGACACGACTGAAGTGACTTAGCAGCAGCAGTAGCAGCAGCAAGCTAAGTGTTAGGCTCCTTCTTACCTGTTATCTTAACTAAGATCCTTTTGGCAAAGTAGACAGTATTATCCCTAGTTGACAGAGGAGAAAACTGTGAGTCAGAGAGGTTAAGGAACTTGCCTGACATTGCATAGCCAAGTAAGCAGTTTTGCAGAGATTTGGACCTGACTGTTTGACCCCAAAGTTCTTCCCTTTCTCTTTTTCCCTTTTTCCTTCTTCTCCCCTCTTCCCTCTTCTTTTCCTCCTCCTTTTTTCTCCACAAGCCCTTAATAAATGTAAGTGCTGGCCCTCAGCATTTCATCATATAACCTCAGGGGAAGAAAAGCTTCAGAGAGGTTAGGTAACTTGTCCAGGGTCACATAGCCAGCAAGCAGCAATGCCTCGCTGATCTTCCCCCATTACCCTGTGTAAAGTGCTTTGGGGAACGGGATGTAAATGAATGTGACATAGTCTCAGCTTCAGAGTACGCTGCCCACTAGAGAGAGAAGTGGTTACATCCGTGGCCAATGAGGGACTGGGCTGGAGGGAAGGTGGTTGACATCCGAGGGTATGGATCGTTCTGAAAATAGCCAGGCTCAAGGTTCTGAATTGGACTCTTGATCATTGTCGTGGGGGCCACTTTTAAGTCCTCCCAAGTGTCAGAGCTGATGGCAGAGTGTCTAGCTCTCCTGAAGGATCAAAGTGGGAACAGCAGCCTAGTTCCACATCAAGATCAGGTTTTGAAGTGATGGCGGTGCTTGATGACCAGGAAATAGGCCAAGTAGACAATAAAACTAATGTTGGGTCGGCCTCTAGTGAGGCTGTCCCTTTCTTGGCAAAGTTGGTGGCTTGTTTTAGTTTGTTTAAGAAAAACAGAATAAACTGACAGGGTCCAGGGAAATTATGCTTTCTGGGAAGTGCGTTGGTGCATCGGTTTACTCTCTCACCCTCTTCCTGAGATATTTGCTAAAACCTCTAAAAACTAATGGGTGTAACCCGCCCAGCTTGGCTGAGAAAAACAACAGCGCCTCTTGGAGAAAAGGAAAGATTTCAGAGGAGGCCTGCGTGTCCCACCTGCTCTGCGTGGGCTTTTCTTTCTCTCTCTCTCTCTTTTTTTTTAACCTTGTCAAACATCAATTCCTCTTAATCTTTTAACATTTTTTTTTCTCCAGCTTTAAACTTTTTATTTTGTATTGGGGTATCTTTCTTTTTTAAAAACATGTTTTATTTTTGGCTGAATGGGGTCGTGGTACGCAGGAGCTTTCACGGTGACACGAGGGCTTCTCCCTAGTTGTGTCACGCAGGCTCAATAATTGAGGTGCATGGGCTTTGTTGCTGCATGGCACGTGGGATCCCAGCTTCCTGACTGAGGATCGAACCTGTGTCCTCTGCAGCGGAAGGTGAATCCTCAACCGCTGGACCGCCAGGGACGTCCCCATCTGGGCCTTTCTTATCTTGTGCTTGGATCTTGCACGGACTTTCTTCTCAAGGCCCGCCTCCCACCTGTCTGAATGGTCCATCTAAAACACAAATCCGAGCAGGTATGGTGTGGGCATACCTTGTTTTACTGTACTTTGTGCATACTCTTCCCCGCCCCCACCCCCAAATTGAAGGTTTTTGGCAACCTTGCATCGAACTAGTCTCTCAGCACCGTTTTCCCAACAGCATTTGCTCACTTCCTGTCTCTGTGTCACATTTTGGTCATTCTTGCATTATTTCAAATCCTCCACCAGCAAAAAAAATTGGTGGTTCCCTGAAGGCTCAGATGATGGTTAGCATTTTTTAACAATCAAGTATTTTTTTAAATTAACTTATGTACATTGTTTTTATAGCATAATGCTATATAATGCTTTATAGCATATATATGTACACACGCACGTATATTTTTCAAACTGATTTATTTGGCTGTGTCAGGTCTTAGTTGCAGCGTGTAAACTCTTAGTTGTGGCATGTGGGATCTAGTTCCCTGACCAGGGATCGAACCCGGCCCCCCTGCATTGGGAGCATGGAGTCTCAGCCACTGGACCACCAGGGAAGTCTGTAGAAATAAGTTTTTGATGCACTGCTGCTGCTGCTGCTAAGTCACTTCAGTCGTGTCTGTGCAACCCCAGAGATGACAGCCCACCAGGCTCCCCCGTCCCTGGGATTCTCCAGGCAAGAACACTGGAGTGGGTTGCCATTTCCTTCTCCATTAGGAAACCAAAAAAGTCACGTGACTTGCTTTATTGTGGTCTTCACTTGATCATAGTGGTCTGAAATTGGACCCACAATATTTCTAAAGTCTGCCTGTGATTTCCCCGGCTTGCCCAGGTTCTCAAGACCTTCCTGTGCCCGGCAGGATGCAGCTCCTTAGCCAGCATATGCATGTTCTGGCGTCTTCTTGCCTGACCAGTTCCATTTCCTGCCTTACCCCACACTTCTAGTTCTCTGAATCCCCAGTACATTCTCAGACCTCTCTGCCTTGCTGGTAACTGCCTGGCATGCTTTTCCAGGTGCTTGTTTACTCATGAGCTTCACTTCTGTCTTGATAATCCTGCTGATAATCCCATCTCTTTGAAGCCTTCACTGAACCACTATTTCCTGATGGGGCTGACTACTTACCATCCTTTTCTGCTGTGGTATCTGATCTAGGCCTCCATTATTACATCAGCTTACTGTGCAGAAGCAACCGTTTAACCATCTGATCACCTCCTAGGCCCCAAGTATTCATTCATCCACATATCACATAGCTCAATGCCTACTGTAGGTGGGCGTTCAACAAGCATGGTCCATGGAGTAGGAAATGGCAACCTACTCCACTATTCTTGCCTGGAAAATTCTATGGACCGAGGAGCCTGAGGCTACAGTCTTCGGAGTTACAGAGTCAGATATAACTAAGCACAAACAAAGGCCCACCATAAATCCAGGGTGATCTCAGCTCAAAATCCGTGATCAC
>NW_011495054.1:4689119-4689706 GCF_000754665.1 Bison bison bison
GTGCAAAGATCATTTCTCCAAACAAGGTCACCTTTGCAGGTTCTGGCAGTAACAACTTGGGCATACCTATGGGGGCCACTATTAAGCCTGCTGTAATCTGGTAAGAAGAAAAAAAAAAGTCATGGTCCAGATAAACCTAGTTGGGTTTCTGGAACCTCAGAGCTCATGGGAGGGGCTTCCCAGGTGACTCAGAGGTAAAGAATCTGCTTGCCAATGCAGGAGCCATGGGAGATGCGGGTTCAGTCCTTGAGTCAGGAAGATCCCCTGGAGGAGGAAATAGCCACCCACTCCAGTATTCTTGCTGGGATAATGCCACGGACAGAGAAGCCTGGTGGGTTACATTCCATGGGGCCGCAAAGAATCGGACCTGACTGAGCAACTAAACACAATAGTTGTCTCAGGTCCCAGGAGCGGAGGGGCTGTCTGAGGGTCCCATCAGAGATGAGTGGCATCCCCTCCTGCCTCTGCTCACCAGTGGTTGGAGTCTCATCACTCCCAGCACAGCTGATTGCCCTGGGGAGGCTGCCATCCTCGCTCCCCCAGCCTGTGGCCAATCTAAACCCTTGAGGGGTTAAGGAGTTTTCCGC
>NW_011495054.1:4689806-4721580 GCF_000754665.1 Bison bison bison
TTTTTCCGCAGCCCGCCGCGTTCAGCAGAGTTGGCAGCTACGTGGGCACAACAGCCGATGAGAGCTAAGCCAGCTCTCTGAGGGAAGGAGCCCTGACTGAGCCTGGGCCTCCACCCCAACCCCACAGCTGTCACTAGGGCCGTGTCCCACACCCTCCCGTCTCCGTGTGCTCGGGCTGCCATGACAGAACTCCACGGCGGCAGAAGTGCATAGTCTCAGAGTTCTGCAGGCTGCAAGCCCAAGAGCAAGGTGTCAGCAGGGTTGGTGTGCCTGAGGCCTCTTTCGGGCAGCTGCCTTCTCGCTGTGTCCTCTGTGTGCTGATCTCTTCGCATCAGGCTACCTCTCCTGTTGGATTAGGGCCCACCCCTATGACCTCATTTTGCCTCAATTACCGCTTTAGAGGCTCTGCTCTTTGAATACCATCACATTCTGAGGCCCTGGGGGTGAGGCTTTCAACACAGAAATTTTAGGGAGACGTAATTCAGTCGGTAGCACTCCTGCCCTTTCCTTAGATGAGGTCCCCAGGAATCTGGCTGTGCTGCCTGTGACCTTTGACCCTGTGCTAGGGATGCTGGAAGCTGGGGAATTGTTCCTACAGGAAACCAGAGGGCTTGGATTTTTTTTTTTCCCCCTTATTTGGGCAAGGATGGATTGTATCCAAGACTTAAAACATTTCTGGGCTATAAACGTGGCAGCTGAAATGCTAATGAATGACTCATAGGCAGGAGATGTCAGGTTGATAAAGGAGGAAGGTCTGAGCAGAGGTATTTAAAGCCTAGAAATTAGGAGTAACCTTGAAAATAGTCAGTGGGGTTGGCGTTCGACAGTGTGGTTTAGAGATAGCCTGCTGTCTGTACTGCGCAGCAGTCAGTGATCTGGACTGTCCCTGGACTGTAGAGTGTGAATGTGGTGGGCTATACAAAGTATCTTCTTGGGGAATTCTGTTCACTCTCAGCTTTCACCTTCTTATTGCCTTTAAGC
Organism: Bison bison bison; assembly: GCF_000754665.1. Lineage (NCBI taxonomy): Eukaryota > Metazoa > Chordata > Mammalia > Artiodactyla > Bovidae > Bison > Bison bison. The sequence goes on from NW_011495054.1 coordinate 4,690,788, forward strand.
CCAGCCGCTGCCTAAGATGCGCCTGTACTATTGGGTGATGAAGGGATTGTGGGCAAGGCCGGGGCTGAGGCTGGAGCAGGGCACTTTGTCTCACGCGGTACCTTGGTGCTGGTGGTTCCTGGTTTCCCAGTGACAAGTCATGTGGGGATAAGACCTAAGGTGGTAGAGTAACAGGACCCCTTACCTCTTTCACCCTGATTCTTAAGACTTCTTCGGCACTCACCCGGGACCCAGTATAAGGTGGAGAACCACTGCTCCCTTGCAGGGGCCGATATACAGCGGGTGCCCTGGCTCCCTTTCCAGAGTTTTCATGCAGCCAGAACCAGCTGGCACCCATCTCCGTCAAGGTGGGCCATCTCCATCAAGGTGGGGCACTGCTCCCTTGCAGGGGCCGACATACAGCGGGCGCCCTGGCTCCCTTTCCAGAGTTTTCATGGCAGCCAGAACCAGCTGGCACCCATCTCCATCATGTTGGCCCCAGGGCAGACATGGCCAACCTGAGCTGGGAGAGAGCGGTGGGGCTGTATACCCAGGGGAGACCTAACCCCATGGCAGGCTCTCCATCACAGAAATCAGTGTCTGCGGTTCTTTCTCTGACCGAGCTTCCCCAGCACACTCGCCAGAGAGAAAGTAAAACCCAAGGACCCAGGTAGCTTTTGTCACCTGTGATGCACTGGGTGGAGGAGTGGTTAAACATTCAGGCTCTGGAGTCGAGCTGCAGACTTCCTGTTCTAGGCAAGTACGGGACCTAGTGTCTCCAAGCCTCAGCCTCCTCATCTGTAGGGTGGGATCATGATAGCATCTTCCGAGAGTTGTTGTGGGGACTTAGTGAGGTCACACGTGTGATGCCCGTGGTGGGTGCTCGGCTAGTTGTAGGCGTTATTGTCATGCCCAGAGACAGGGCTTCCTGGGGTGCTGAACCCAGGCCAAGAACTGAGTCCTTTGCCTTGCTGCTGGCCCGACAGGTGGCCACCACCAAGTGGGGAAGGGGAGGCAGCATGGCAGCTGGAGACTGAACAGCAGTCAGGCTTTCCCAGCCTCCCAGGGAGCTCGGGCATTTGGCTCCGCTGGAGTCGGCCCCCTGGCTTTCCCAGGGCCTCGCCGAGATAGGATGGTCGTGTCGCCAGGCTGGCAGAGGCACCAATTAAAATGCACACACACCCGGCACGCTGGGTTCCAGCCTCGTAAGCGACACTTGAAGCTTTTCACTTCCTCCCCGCTCCGAGTCTTTGTAGGGGATCCTGTCTATTGCCTCAGGCCCCCCTGCCATGAGATGACATGCAGAGAAGCTGCTACTTTGGAATGGCAGCAGTGGCAGCTGGGCGCGGGCTGGAGCCATGGCTCCATTGCTCTTTCCCCATCCCCTTAGGGGGGCTCTGTGTTCACATTTACTCCAGGAGCGCTTCGTGAGGCAGAACAGTCAGCTTCTCAGCTTCTGAGTCAGGGAGGGAGCTGGGGAGGTGGGGCTCTGATGGCTCCTGGCCCAGTGTCCTGCCCGGGGCTGCCTCACAGATCACAGAATGGTGGACCTGGAAGGAAACCCAGATGAAGCACCAAGGGATCACCCCCTGCCCCCGCAACCTCAAACCCCCCAGGCCCCTGGAGGAAAGTTGGTCCTCAGACCGCCCCCATGCCACCTATGGGAAGCCCGCTGGACTCCCTTTCCTGGGTGACTTCTCTGATTGTTTCCTGACTCTCCCTTCTCTCCCTCTCAGTCCAAGCTGCGCAAGGTCGTTCACAATAAAAACAGCGGCTCACAGGTATTGAACCCCTATCAACTGCCGGGCAGCGTCTGAAAGCACTTTGTGCTGTCTCTGTCACTGGGTCCTCCGAGCAGAGCTGTGCTGTTGGTTCAGCATCTGTCTCTGACAGCAGAGGAAACAGACACCCTGAGAGGCTGAAACTTACCCAGGGCCACGTAGCTGGGAAGTGTTGGCTGCAGCTCTGGAAACCCGCGCTCTTCTGATCGGGGAAACTCAGGTTCTGGGTGCCGAGAGATTCAGAGCTGGCTGGGGGCACTTGTCCCTGCCTCTTGGTGCTTCACAGAAAGAAAGACCAGATTTCATTCAGCTTTGCAATCAAGCCAGATTGGGCATTTTTCTGTCTTTCTGTGTCTGTCTTCCTGCGTTGGCAGGCGAATTCTTAACCACTGGACTGCCAGGGAAGCCCTCACATCTTTTTTTTAAGGCAAGATTTAGGGGCTTTGTTTTTCCCTAGAAGAATCAGTTATGTTTGGGGAGTCTCCCAGGTGAATGTATGGTGGCTCAGCCTGCATTTGGAACAACTCATGCAAGTATCTCCCTTGAGTGCTCCATGGGCACCACCCCTGCATCCTGGCTCAAGATGAATCCAGAAGCTGCAAATCAGGGCATCCATTATACCACCTCAAAGTAGAAGTCTTCCCCAGAGCCAGTCTTGTTTCTCTCTTGTTGGAGGCAGCAACACTGTAAACCTATTACAGTTTAAAAAAAATATTTTTATTTATTCATTTGATTGTGCCAGGTCTCAGTTGCTGTATGTGGGATCTAGTTCCCTGACCAGGGACCAAACCCAGGCCCCCTGTATTGGGAGCGTGGAGTCTTAGCCGCTGGATCAACAGGGAAGTCCTAAGCCCTATTACAGTTGGTTGCAGTTGGTGACTGTGTGTGCAGTAATGTTCACATAGATGGTGGCTCCTAAGAGCCCTTGCGAAGTAAGAGTATCCCCGTTTTTCAGATGTATAATTGGAGGGGTGGGGCGGGAAGTGACCCACAGGGGCAGATAGTGGGGCAGTGGGCCTCATTCATCGTCAGTGTTGCTGGGCTGCTGCATGCCCAGTGCATGTCCACACAGGCAGGCCCGCACTGCCCTCTTGTCTGTCTCGGGTTACAGACCTGCTGTTTCTGTTTTCAGGCCTTGCCCAGAGGGAATGTTTCTCCCTCCAAGCTCTCAGTTCAGTCGCTTAGTCATGTCCAGCTCTTTGCGACCCCATGGACTGCAGCATGCCAGGCTTCCCTGTCCATCACCAACTCCCAGAGCTTGCTCAAACTCATGTCTATTGAGTCGGTGATGCCATCCAACCATCTCATCCTCTGTTGTCCCCTTCTGCCTTCAATCTTTCCCAGCATCAGGGTCTTTTCCAAGGAGTCAGTTCTTTGCATCAGGTAGCCAAAGTATTGGGAGTTTCAGCTTTAGCATCAGTCCTTCCAATGAATATTCAGGACTGATTTCCTTTAGGATGGACTGGTTTGATCTCCCTGAAGTCCGAGGGACTCTCAAGAGTCTTCTCCAACACCACAGTTCAAAAGCATCAATTCTTTGGCGCTCAGCTTTCTTTCACAGTCCAACTCTCACATCCATATATGACTACTGGAAAAACCATAGCCTTGACTAGACAGACCTTTGTTGACAAAGTAATGTTCTCTGCTTTTTAATATGCTGTCTAGGTTGGTCATAGCTTTTCTTTCAAGGAGCAAGCGTCTTTTAATATCATGGCTGCAGTCACCATGTGCAATGATTTTGGAGCTCCCAAAATAGTCTGTCACTGTTTCCATTGTTTCTTCATCTGTTTGCCATGAAATGATGGGACCGGATGCCATGATCTGAGTTTTCTGAATGTTGAGTTTTAAGCCAACCTTTTCACTCTCCTCTTTCACTTTCATCACTTGGTAAGAGTTAGGCCCAATTCTTGGATCAAATGAAAATGAAGCGCTTGAAGGCCAAGCCCTCTGATCCACCTTCCCAGCCTCACCCCACCCACCCAGCAGTGGCCCCAGCACCTTCCAGGCCAGGAGAACATCCCCCTCAGTTACAGCTCTGCCTGACTGGCCTCTGTTCCTTCACTCCACCCTCTCGGTAATCAGAACAAACAAGCAAAAGTCTTAACTGTGGGGCTGCTCAAACCATCTCATTTATTTGTTTACTTTTTGGCCTAACCACACATCATGCAAGATCTTAGTTACCTGACCAGGGATTGAACCCCTGCCCCCGGCATTGGGAGCATGGAGTATTAACCCCTGGACTGCCAGGTAAGTTCCACTGTCATCTCATTTGTTTAACAATCACACAATCTCGCTTTTTTAAATTTTACTTCAACCACTTTCACTACCAAAACTTCCCATCGGCTGCTGTCTCTTGCTCCTGATCCATCCCCCTTCAGCTTTCTCCAGCTGAAGATCTGGTCCTCTGTTTCCATGGAGCCTTCCCTAACCCTCCCTAACCGATTTCTGTACCTTTGAATCCTCTGAATAGCTGCGCGGAGGCCCACTCCCTCCCCAGCACCTGCATGTGATAGATTTGATTAATGTCTCGTGCACTGAATCAGTTTGCTTTGTGCCATGATGGATTCCTAAAGCTTAAGAGAAAAGGAAATTTTGGTGAAGTAGATGATTTAAAATATGAGCAGAAGGGTTGAGTTTGGCAAAGCATCCTTTCATAGTATGATTAATACCCCTTGGTTCATCTAGTATCGAGCTGGGTTTTGTAAACCATGTTCCTTTTTTTTTTTTTTAACTTATTTGGCTGCTCCGTATCTCAGTTGCAGCATGTGAGGTCTAGTTCCCTGACCAGGGATCGAACCCAGGCCCCCTGTATTAGGAGTCTTAGCCACTGGACCACCAGGGAAGTCCCCAACCATGTTCCTTTTAATCAGGGTTTAACCTGTTGGTGGATTTCTTTCTCCTGTCTCCATGATGCCCGTTTGGGTGGGCTGGTTGGACAAGACAGGAAGGTGTAAGTAGGTGCTGTTGTTTTGGGTCCTGATGTGTTGTGCCTCTTTTGGGAGCACATGTTTTTGCAAAAGCACAGACCACATCTTTCCTGCACACACCCAGACACCTAATAAACAGACACATGTGAAGTAAGGGATCTGGGAGTGAGTCATGAGGTTCTCCAAACACCCAAGAGACTCTGTTTGTTACATCTTAACCAGCCTGTGGAAACCACTGGGTTGACCAGAAGACTCATCCCCACATGATCAGGTCAGAAATAGCTCAGGTGGACCCTGCCCTCTGCTTCTCCTAGGAGCAACCAGCCTAGGGTATGTCTTTGGTCTCTGCTTTTGAAATTCTCAAGGACCCTCACATGGCCCACAATTTCTATATCAGCCCAGGTCTCACCTTCCCCCACCTCTGAACTCAGCCACTACCACTCCACCACTCGTAGACTGCCTTTCCCTCTTGCTAATCTCTCTTTTTGTTAGACTGGGTTTTTATTTATTTATTTTTCCTATCCTTTTAGCTCTTGCTGGAAACCAGCTCAGGGAGAGCTATTGTGCTCAGCACCGGCTAATGGCCTGGAGCCGCTCCAAGCTGCCGGATGCGTTGGCTTTCACTCGTGGGTGGTCGTTGACAAGCGTGATGCCTTCTCTCTGTGACACCCCAGGGTCCCCTCTTGCCAGCTCTGCTGTTTGCACTTGGCTGGCCTGCCTTGATGCGAACGGCAGCTTGTACTGCGCACCCCGGAGCCCGTCTGGTTGCCTCCACGGGTCTCAGACTTTCTCAGTCACAGAGCTTGCTCAGCCTCGAGGCCAGTTGACCTGTTTGCTTTTTCTGCCTATTTCCTTTTGGAGCTCAGACACTGTCCTGGGGTGGCCAGGAGCTCCCCAGTCTGGAGACGGGGAAGGGGTTTGGGAGAATCCTCAGGTGGTTAGAAATGTGTATGCATTGGTGGAGTGATAATATGGACTGATAATTTAGTGCATTCTAACGTTTCTTCAGAGTCTCTTGGTCTACAGCAAAGGATGGGGTTGAATTTCCAGTGCCCTATCTTAGCAAGTGTGCAGCCTTGAATGAGGAGCTAAGCTTCGGCTTCTTCCTGAGTTTCAGTTTCTTCGTCAGTAAAATGGGGATAAAAACGTCTCCATTCAGGGTTGACATAGGAAATTTCAGGCAACATTCCAGGTACCAACTCAGTAAGTAGAAAAACTCTTAACAGTAAAGTATCAGGGTTTCATTTTCAACAAAGTAGCAATGACGCCCCTCCTTGAGCCTACGAGTAGATAATTTCAGGTCTATCCGAGTCAATGACTTGAGCTCACCCTTCCTTTTATTACATTCCTCTAAGGACTGGTAGCTGGGGTTTGGATTTTCTTAGGGATTCTGTTGTGGCAGATGGGGAACTGGATGTTAACTTCCTCGACCGTCCAGGTGCACTGCAGGGGCAATTTACCTCAAGTAACTCCACCTCCTGCCTGCTCTTTAGGATGGATTTTTGGCCTTTATTGTATTTTTCTTTATTCACGCTGCCCCGTTTTTTAAAAAAAATTATTTATTTATTTACTTGTCTAGCTGGGCCTCGGTTACGGCACACGGGATCTTCCTTGCATCTTGCAGGATCTTTCTTTGAGGCACACGGACTCTCTAATTGTGGTCCATGGGTTCAATTGTTGCAGCCACAGGCTTAGTTGCTCCTGCAGGATCCTAGTTCACCAACCAGGGATCAAACCCACATCCCCTGCATTGCAAGGTGGAGTCTTAACCACTGGACCACCAGGGAAGTTCCCACGATGCCTCTTTTGAGCTGTGTTCCCCACTCGGTGGAAAGGGAAACTGAAGAAGAGGAAGAGAAGGCTGAGCCCAGGACTTGACCACTGACCACTCAGACTCTGAGGCCCTGCCGGCTTCCCTGGGAGCACGCCAGCCAGCCCAACCCAGGTCCCTGGAGAAGTGGTGTGCCCAGGCCACAAGCTCTGCAGGATGCAGACTTCCTCCCAGCTGTCATTCTGCCAAGGAGCTCTGTGTCTCCCGGCTGGCCACTTTGCCCCTTGCTGCTGCTCTTCTGAGCATAGCCTCCTGCTCACAGCAGATCCAGATGCTGGGGTGTGGCCAGTGGTCATGGGATCCAGGTCTAGCCAGTCCCCCAAGTGTTCCTAGGCAGGGGCTAGAGCAGACCTCTGATCAGTACCCCGAGTAGAGAAGGGGTCTCACAGCCAGGCTTGTTCCTCTGAGCACTGCTCATCCACTGACCCCCTGCATAGGCCCAGGGAGCCCCAGCTTGCAGTGGACAATGCCTTTGTCTCCATTTAAAAAAATTTTTTTTCAGTGAGGCTTCCCAGGTAACTCAGTGGTAAAGAATCCACCTGCCAATGCAGGAGATGCAGGTTTGATCCCTGGGTTGGGAAGATCTCCTGGAGAAGAAAATGGCAACCCACTCTGGTATTCTTTCCTGGAAAATTCCATGGACAGAGGAGCCTGGCAGGCTACAGTCCATGGGCTCAGAAAGGGTTGTTGGACATGACTGAGCAACTAAACAGCAACCACAGATTACAATTTCATAGCTGTCTGTCAAAACTTCCTCCAACCTAGTAATTTGTTGAGACCGGTGAAAACAAAAAGTTACAAAAGTAAAAAATTTTTCAGTGGGTAAGCACACACTTTTTTTTAGAATAGAAGCCTCGTTTTATTTTACTTTTATTTATTGTTAATATTTTTTTGGCCACACCACACAGCTTGTGGGATTTTAGTTCCTTGACCAGGGATCAAACCTGCACCCCTGCATTGGAAGTGCAGAGTTTTAACCTCTGGACTGCCAGGGAAGTATGCCTCGTCTCCATTTGCCCTTGTACTGCTCCCGGCCCCACCGTGTGCATTTCACAATTAGCGTTCCCAGTGCTTCCAAGTGAATGCAGGACAGATGTTCACACAGGTGCTACACTCTTCCTTGAATAAACACAGTGGAGTTTGCATGCTTTTCTGTGTGTGTATGTGTGTGAGTGAGTGTATGTGTGTGTGTGAGAGAGAGAGAAGCATAGGTCTTTGAGATGGATGGAGCCTTTACAGATGTTTTCTCAAAGCATCCCATATACTTTGCACATGGTCAGTCAGTTAGGTGCTCAATAAATGCTTTGTGATGAGTTTTCAGCAGGAGTCAAAGCCTTCTGTTTCATAATAAACCCAGCGGCCCACGCGTAGGTAGTACAGTTGTACTTGGAAGTACAGTTTCAAGTGAAGCCTTGAAATGCACAGATTGAAGGAGATGGAAATCATTTCCAGCCCCACCAAGAGACTATCTGCTGGCATCTGGTAAACCCCTCCCTCTGTCTCTGCCTCAGCAGAGGGTGGTGGTGGGTTGTGTAGCAGTGGCCAGAGGAGGTTTTCTCCACTGGCAGGTGGTGAGGACCATCAGACAATGGAAGTGACCCCAGGGGGCTCCTGGTGAGTTAACTGCTCTGTAAATGTGAGCTCACCATGGCTCCCCTGGAGAAAGGACCCTGCCTTTTTGCCTGTGCAGAATGTAGACGGAGTTACTGTGAAACCAAGACAGCCTGACTGGCCTGCATATCTCCGCTCGTCACAACTGGTCCAGCTGCTCTCTATTAAAACCCAGCGGCTCAAGTCCAGTCTCCTTGTCGTGGCTTACAGCCTGCCTGCTGCTCTGCTTTACAAAGGAGCCAGGCCGCTGGGCTCCAACCCAGCCTGGCCACTTTTTGCTCTGTGACCTTGGGAAAATCACTTAGCCTCTCTGGGCCGTAGTTTCCTCCCTTCTGGAAACTGGAGATCATAATAGTCTCTGATTCATGGGGCTTTTTTATACTTAGGGGAATTAACAAGGGTAAAGCACTGAGTGTGAGCTGTTATTCTTGCCCTCATTTGTACATATCAGCCTTATATCTCTGGTCCTTTAAGCTTCAGAATTACTGAAACCTGTGCAGTTTCCCATGAACAGAAGAGCCTGGTGGGCTACAATCCATGGGATCGCAAGAGAGGACACAGTTTGGCGACTCAGCCACCACCACCACGCTTCCCAAGCGTGTCCTGCTATCTGCTTTTCTGTGCTTTATGCATGACTTTCCTGTTTCTGGAAGGTAGCCCTCACCCCATCCCCAGCCCTTTTTGGAACACCTTTTCATCCTTCATCCTTTAAAACCGGCACGGATAAGGCCCCTGAATCTCTCTCTGTCTGCCTCTTCCCTCCAGCCCTCATGGACGGTAGTTGCGGTCACATCATTTTCTAGGCTGCTGTAACAAATGCCTTTAATGCCCCAGAATCATCCCTTCTTTTGCCTCCTGACTGTGAGCTCCTTGAAGACAAAGCCCACGGTTTTACTTTTTCAGATCCAACACCTAATCTAGTGCCTGGTATACAGTAGGTGAGGAATAAATGTCTCTTCACATGAAACCACATTTATCTGCATCTAGGTCAGCCTTTTAAAAACGTTTTCCCCCCTCCCTTTTTCTCTCCCAAATAACCGCATGATTTGTTAAGACCAGAGACTTGCTCTCAAGGTTTCGTTTGCAGCCTCAGTCTGCGAGTGCCCTGTGTGGCCAGTTTGGGGGTGGGCCCTTGGGGCTGCCACTGCTACCCTAAATTACCAAGGGGTGCTTATTTCCCTGGCCCCTGCCAAGAGTCTGCCATTTCTAATCTTCACCCCTCCTGCCTTTTCACTTCCTCTGTTTACAGCTGCTGCTCTCAACTTTCTCACCAGCTCCACGCCCTTCCATGGCAGGCCTTGTGTATCTACAGGGAATCCCCCCTGGATTTGGCCACTTAGGCCCCTGTGAGCTGGCCGGAAACAAAGTTGGAGGTGGCACAGAGTGTAATCCTGGCTGCTTCCAAACCAGGGCTTCCTCCTTCTAGAACAGTGCCTGACCGAGTACCGGCCTGGGTGAGCCTTTCATCTTTCCTTTCCTCCTCTGGCTAAGGCCTTTGGCAGGACAAGGTTTGGGCCTGAGGCCAGCGATTCAACTGGGAGGGCCGTGCGCCAGCTCTTGCCTTTCTGGAGGTCGGTCTATTAGCCCGGGGTTCTGCCAAGGTTCACAGCCTTTCCTAACGTGCCTGGATGACACAGGTCTACCTCCCACACCATTGTGCAGTCAGTCACCAGCAAAGAAAGCCTGAGCAGAAGGAAATACACACTCTGCTGTCTTTTGGCACGGTGTCTTTTGCCTGATTTTTATCCAGGGGTCCTTTAAAGAGTCTGCACGGAAGCGGGGTGGCAACGGCGTGCCTGGAAAATTCATCAGTGCCACTCGGGTTGATTTTCCTCTCCTCTTTAAGCTTTTTTTTTTTTCCCCATGGAGTGGGGCTCTCAGCGATCACTGGCAGATGGTTGGGCTATGGGTCGTTGTCATTCTGGTGGGCGCCAGTGTTCGGAGGGCTCCGGGCACTTTGTGGGTTTTTGCATTTCTCTCTGAGATGCCGAGAGCACAGTTGGCACAGGTCCCGGTTAATGGATGAAGAAGCTGAGCCTCTGGGGATTAAGATCGTGAACCAGGGGTGGGGAGGGGCACAAATGGGAGAGAACTTGGGGGTTCAGGGTTATGTAATTTTTTTTTTTTTAATTTGGCCCTGCTGGGTCTTAGAGTTGTGCCACGCAGGATACTTAGTTGAGGCATGTGGGATCTAGTTCCCTGACCAGGGGTTGAATCCAGACCCCCCTGCTTTGGGAGCACGGGTCTTAACCCCTGAACCACCAGGGAAGTCTCAGGGCTACGTTCTGTCTTGAAGAGGATGTGCATGGTATATGCGTGCCTGTGTGTGTGTGAGAGAGAGAGAGAAGGGTGGGGGGTGGGCGGAAATGCATGAGGTTATGTACATGTAAGAGAAGGAGAATGAAAGGAACAGGATTGAAAGGAGAGAGGGACCTCAGTGTAAACCTGCAAAAGAACTGGCACCGCCTCACATCCTTTCTGCTCAGAGCTGCCTCCCACGAGGAGCTCATATGCCTTTTATCCAAAGCACCCTCTTGCCCAGGCCCCCAAGGAAGGCCCCAGTGACCTACCCAGCCCTAGCGGACCCTGCGCTTGCTGGATGTTGGGGGTGGGTCACAAAAGCCCTGTGTTCCCGCCCGTCCTTTCCCCATCCACCCTGGTGCTGCTTTATAGCCGGCATATGGAAACTGTTTCTGTTTACCCAGAGCCACCCCGATGCTGCTGCACGCTGTGCTCCAGCGAACGGAAACCTTGGATTCCCCGCAGGGTCGTTTGAGAGGCTGCATGCAAAGCTGCCAGCTGTTTTGCAGGGAGTGTCTGGGCCCTGTTACATCAGCGTGGTGGAAGCGTTACCATCTGTGCAAACAGGTCATCCTGGTTTATCTGCCTGTCCTCTGTGTGGGGAACGCCTCTCCTACTTGGAGGCAGCTTTTGTTGTTGTGGTTGTAGTTACGCTGTTTTGTATTCCACCGCCTGCCAGTTCAGCCGTTTTCTTTCTGTTCCTTATTCTCCACGTTCGGCTCCCCAGGCTGATTGCCAGGATGTAGGGAGGGGAGTTTGGGAGTAGGTGTTGCATAAATGTTTAGTGGCGAAGGTCAGCGGGGCCTGAAAAGGCTGCAGACCGGCTTTACAGGAGAGCTCTTTGCCCAGGACACCCAGAGTACAGAACAAAGTGTTTTTCTCTTCAGGGACTGGGGCGGGGGTGACTTTTCCCAGAGGCGCAGAGTGGGAACTTCCAGGTTGCCAAGAGTGTTCAGCTTTCTCTGGCCCTTTTCAAACCTCCCCGGAGTGGAGAAGCTGGTTGGCTTCTAGGAGCCAAGGAGCTAGCCAAGAAGACTGCCGCTCCCACCCTCCTGTGCTGCTGTGTATCTTGTTCCCCCACTTCTTTCCTCCCATTTCCAGCTGCCTCCCAGGAAAGGCGGAAATGCAGAGGCGAGGGCCAGCCATCATCTTCCTGGAGGAGGCAGCGGAGGGCCAGCTCCCTGACAGCCCCATGAGAGGTCATCCCGTCTCCTCCAGCTGGGCCCTTGTGGTATGCCTTGACCTGGCCGTGGGTGAGTGTGGCATCAAAGGTGATACCAGGATCAGAGATTGGACATGTTGATCCTTACGGGGTCTCTAATCACTGGTGTGAGGGTGGGTCCCTGATCGCAGGCTGGGGTGGACCCGGGGCGCTGTATGAGAGCCCTCCAGACGGCCTTGTCCAGTCTCTCCCTGTGCAGGAGATGCCCTGAAAGTTGCATCACCCACTTTTTACGTGGAGACCTGGTGGGGGGGGGCAGGGCGTTGTTTCTCCCAGGAAGTGCAGATTCAGCCCAGGTGGTTAGGAATAGACCAGGGCTGGGCTCCAGGTCGCCAGGGCAGTGGGTGCTCACAGTCAGCGGGGTCTGAGGCTCCCCAGGTGTGACCTGGAGCAGATTCAGTGGGCGTAATGCAGGGACCTCCACAGCGACACGGGGACAGACCATTCCCTGGGCATCATGCTCAGTAGTGACCAGTCAGGGGACCTGGGATTCCCGTACAGCCTCACCTTCTGCTTCAGTGGAGTTCACTCCGAGAAAGCCTGCTGGATGCGTGCCCCCCATCTGAACTACAGGCCCACAGTCTGACCTCTGACCTGCCCCCTGCACCAGCCCCCTCCCCTCTTCTCTCTTTTACCCTAGCCATGTTTCCTTTTGGGAGGCCGCCGACCCTCTGAGCATCCCTCATCCTCAACAAGAAAGCACTTAGGGGCTGGAGGGTTTCCATTGCTTCTTTGGCCACTTCTCCAACCTGGAAAGTGGGAGAACGGGGCAGGGAATCTGTAGTTAACCCCCCTTCCCTCCTCCAAAAGAGGTGACTTCCCTGGTGGTCCAGTGGCTCTGGACTCCCACTGCAGGAGCCCCGGCTTCCATCCCTGGTCAGGGAACTAGATCCCACATGCCACGAACTAAGAACCCGTGCAGCCAAATAAATACATTAAAAAAAAAAAAAGAATTAGACCCCGTAGTCCCCAAGCTCCTCCTCTTGGCAGCGCAGGGAAAATGCTTCCGGTCTTGGCCGCTGGGCTGCCCACCGCCTCTGAATGAAGACTGCATGTGCAAGGAGTGGGCTAGACCGTGGCTCCTGCCTTCCATGTCACCCTTTACGTGATCCCTAAATGTGGCTCCCCAGCTGCTCCTGCTTGGAACGTGGCGGGGTAGGGGGGGCTCTTGGAAGTCACCTGTGGCTTTCTTGAAACTCCCTGCTGTGGCCCTTGTCACCGAGGGCCTTTCAACCCTGTCCTCGAATCACAGTCAGCAACAGGCACTCAGGCTTTACATCTGGAAAGCCAGCCAAGTTCTGTGTTCTGAGTAAGAGGAAGGTTGACTGATCAAAAGCAATGAACAAAGTCCTCCCCGCTGGAGGGTAGGACTCTCTGTTCTGTCTCTTCAGCTCTTTGAGTCCTGTTTCCCTTTTGGAAGGTTCTGCCTGAATTACTCTTGTGTAAAATCGTCCCTCTTGCACAAATCCTCCTAAGAAGGATTTTTGGAAAGGGCAGAGAGGTCATGTCATACCCCTTCTTACCACCTGAGGGTGCTCCCCACTGTGCTCTGGACGAAGTCTGCACACCACGGTGGGTGTGCTTCTGTCATCTTTGGGGCATCTTTCACTTCATTTCTGTTCAGATATATGTGTGGAGCTTTTGCACATCATGCCTGGCCCTGTTCTGGGCTCTGGGGACACCACAGTGACCAAGACAAAAGCCCCTGAGTTCATGGAGCTGATACTCCAGGCAGGGAAGCAGGCATCAGGCAGGCCCACAAGTTAAGTCTGTGCCCCTCTCCCAGACGGCGATAGAAGCCCAGGAGGAAGCCGGAGGCCATGTGAGGAGGCCGGGGCATGGCGGTGTGCCCGGGGAGGCCGGAGGCAGCCTCTGTAAGATGACCTTCAGGTGGACACCTGGGAGACGTGACCAGGCCAGCCGTTCAAAGATCCGGGGGCAGGGCTGAGGGGACAGCAAGTGCAGAGGCCGTTAGCAGAATGTTCCAGGCCTGTCCCAGGAGGACAAGGAGGCCGGCGTGGCCGGCGTGAGGGGTGACTGGGATGAGACCTCAGACCGGGTTTCCTAGGACCTGCTCCCCCCAGAGGAGGACTTCCGAGTTTTCTCAGGAGCTGGAGGCAGTGGCATGTTTGGGGCAGAGGAGCGCTACCACCTGGCTTAGGTTTTTAAAGGATTACTGTTATACTGAGCTAAAAAGTTTACTTAAAACACATGCATACACACATCAAAGGATTTCTCTGACCGGTGTAGAGAAGAGATGGGCAGAGAGGGCCAGGACGGGGAGCCAGACCAGCAATAGGGGTGGTGCCCGGTGGGGTGAGGGGCTGGGAAAGTGCAGACAGTATCTGGGAGGGTCACTCCACATGATGAATGAGGGGGGACGTGAGGGGATGAGCCTCCTGAATCCCTGGGGCCTCTCCTGCCCTGGGGTTCTCTGCCTGTACTGTGCTCAGTCGCGTCTGACTCTTTGTGACCCCCATGGACTGTAGCCTGCCAGGTTCCTCTGTCCATGGGATTTCCCAGGCAGGCGTACTGGAGTGGGTTGCCTTTTCCTCCTCCAGGGGATCTTCCTGACCCAGAGCTTGAACCTGCATCTCTTGCATCTCCTGCATTGGCAGGCGGGTTCTTTACTAGTACCACGTGGGAAGCCAAGGTACAGTCGTTCTGTTCAGCACTTGTAGGTCAAGAAAGACACTCCCAGCTGGCCAAGACCTTCCGCCTGTCCGCCAGTCACTCGTGGCCCTCACCGGCACATCCCAAGGGCTCTGGCCCATGGGAATGATGATCTGTGGAGGCCCAGTCACTTTTCTCTTTGGTTTGTGTCACTCAGGGCTGCACACAGCAGTGGTCACCCTGTGGCAGACCCCCATCCACATTACTCTAGTGAGGGCTGAGTGACCAGAGTCTGTGGTGGGGAGACCTCTAGACAGGCGGCCAGGAGGCCCGGGTGCTAGAGCTGGCTCTCTGATGGATCAGCCCTGGTACACAGGTACGCTCTCTGCCGTGACCTCCATCTCTAAGAGATGGGCATTCAATTAAATGGTCTCTCCAACCCATTGCAGACCTAAGCGTCATCCTTTCTAAGACCCTGGACCTGACACTCATCCTTCTATGATGGACAGCAGAAAGTCCTCCAGAGTCCATGGAGGGAAACCCCATAGTCCATTTGTTCAGTCACTAAGCCGTATCCGACTCTTTGCGACCTGGTGGACTATAGCATTGCAGGCTTCCCTGTCCTCTACTATGTCCTGGAGTTTGCTCAGATTCACGTCCAGTGAGTCTGTGATGCTGTCTCTTCAACCATTTCATCTTTTGCTGCCGCCTTCTCCCCCTGCCTTCAATCTTTCCCAGCATCAGGGTCTTTTCCAGTGAGTCGGCTTCAGCTTCAGCATCTGTCCTTCCAATGAACACTCAGGGTTGATTTCCTTTAGGATGGACTGGTTTGGTCTCTTTGCAGTCCCTGCGCTTTGGTTAAGCAGGGGATTCTCAGCATAGACCCTGCTGACCTTCTAAATGTGTGAAGCCTGGGTGAGTTCACAGGTCTCTCTGGGCTTCCTGTATCTCACCTGTAAAATGGACACAGTAATGGATGTTATTATGAGGATGAAATTTACAGTGATACATACATCATGCTGAGAGTAGCCTGGCACACAGAATATGCCCTGGAAGTGTGTTTGTTATTTCAGCAGAAGCCGAATTGATGAGGTCTGGGCTACATAGATTTGTAGGGCTGAGGTTCGTTAGGGTGGGGGTGAGACACGTGTGCTAAGAAAGACCCTTGTCACCCTCTCCTTGCACCACGGCAGCCTTGGTAGAAGGCTTCTGGTAGTCAGCAGGATCCAGGCGGCTGGGGTCTGCACCAGTTGTAGCAGGGCTGGCCCACGGGTAGCTCAATTTGCTTTGATAACCGCCCCCCCCGCCTCCTCGCCCCAACACACACACATGAGAGGAAGTGCTGGGAAGGCTCACACTGGGGGATCTCCGAGGCAGGGGCTCACGCAGATGTTTCTGTCTAGCTCAGGCTGGGAAAGTGGCACTAATGTCCCCTGCCATCTGTGCCAGCCATTGCCACCCACCCCGCACCAGCACCACTCTTTACGTAGGACTGCTGTGTCCCAGGCGCCGGCTCCTGCTGTGTGGAGGGCATGGAGGATTCAGCATAGGCACCCGAGATCCCAGCGCCAGCCAGCTGCCTGCCTGTGTTTCTCCTGCTCAGGAGTCACGTTTGGGCTCACGCTTCCCTGATCCATGAAAGCGGGTGGAAGAAGGTGGTTTTGACCTTCCCCAGGCTCCACCTGGGGCTCAGTTCTTTCAGAAATGGGCACAGGGATCAGAGTTAGGAGATCCTGGCGTTGGGAGAGCAAGACCAGAATGAGAAGGGCTGGCTGCAGTCAGATGTGATGGAATAGCTGCCGTATTTTTAATCCTTTCAGCCATGGCTTATCCTCCTTTCTGGGCCTCCAGTTCTTGAGAGGCATGCTTGCATGCGTGCAAAGGCACTTCAGTCTTGTCTGATTCTTGGTGACCCTGTGGACTGTAGCCTGCCAGGCTCCTCTGACCACGGGGTTTCTCCATGCAAGAGCACTGGAGTGGGTTGCTGTGCCCTCCTCCAGGGGATCTTCCCAACCCAGGGATCGAACGCGCATCTCTTATATCTCCTGCATTGGCAGGCGGGTTTTTTACTGCTAGCGCCACCTGGGAAGCCCCTTGAGAGGCATGCAACCTACCAATTAGGAGCTAACCAGCCTAATTTGGTATCCAAGCCCTGCTTCTCACTGACTGCATGACCTCAGGAAGGTACTTAATTGAAGTGTCTTGGAGGAGAAAGGCAAGAGAACAAAGAACAGGTGGGATAAACATGCTGTAAATTGCAAGATGATATATTTAAGCCTAACCATATTAGTAATTACATTAAATGTAAATAATCTAAATACTCCAATTAAAAGGCAGAGTTTTTCAAACTGGAGGAAAGAAGCAAGACCAAACTATATGCTGCCTACAGGAAACAAAGTTTAAATAAAAAGACACAAAGAGATTAAAAGAATGGATAAAGCTATAATAATCACTAATCCAAGGAAATAATCAAAACTGGAATGGATATTATAATCAGAGACAAACATTTGTATATTTATAGACTGCATTATATATATGCATATATGTGACTCAAAATTTTAAAAAAGAAAATAATGTAATAAACAGGTAAGAGTTGGAGACACTTCAATTAAGTTGTACAAATGGCAACTAAGCATATGGAAAGATGCTCAACCTTATTAGTCTCTGAGGAAATCCAAATTAAAAGCATTGGAATTAAAACAATGCAGTAACATCACAATATTTTAGGATAGTTAAGACTTAAAGCGGTTACTTCCCTGGTGGCTCAGAGGTTAAAGCATCTACCTCCAATGCGGGAGACCTGGGTTCTATCCCTGGGTAGGGAAGATCCCCTGGAGAAGGAAATGGTAACCCACTCCAGTATTCTTGCCTGGAGAATCCCATGGACGGAGAAGCCCGATGGGCTACAGTCCACGGGGTCACAAAGAGTTGGACACGACTGAGTGACTTCACCTTCACCTTCAAGACTTAAAGCAGTGAGTGTATCAGTTGGTGGTGGGGAAGTGGAAGACCTAGAACTCTCATTTACTGCGAATGGGAGTGTAGAACGGTACAACCACTTTGGAAAACAGTTTGGTAGTTTCGTAAAAAGTTAAATGGGTGATCTAGCTATTTCACCCCTTGGTATTTACCCCCAAGAAATGAACACCTACATCCACCTACACCTGCAAGTCCTGTACATGAATGTTCATAACAGCTTCATTTGAAATAGCCAAGCACTGGCAATGGTCTAAGTGTCCATCCATGGGACTTCCCTGGTGGTCCAGTGACTAAGACTCCTAGCTTCCAATGCAGGGGGCCCAGGTTCCATCCCTGCTTGGGGAACTAGATCCCGCATGGCACAGCTAAAAATCCCAAGTGCCACAACTGAGACCCATTGCAGCAAAATAAATAAACAGTGGAAAAAAAAAAAAAAAAAGCTAAGACTTGTTTCTCAGTGCCATGGCATATATCAGTGGACATACTTGAGTGCTGTGACAAGCCCAACTCAAAGAGGCTTAGGTATAAAAGGATCTTTGTGGGCTCAGATTTTGGAAATGCCCTGAGGTAAATTTCAGGCATAGCTCGATCCCAGGGGTGTAACTCAGGCAGGTCTTCCCCACTTGGTGGCAGAAGCAGCCTCCAGCAGCAATAGGGAAAGAGCTCCCCAATCCCTCCACACACACACACACACACACACACCTTTCTAAACTGGTCCTGGAGAAGTTCTAGGTTCGTTGGCTAGACTTCCGTCAGCACCATTGGCTGAACCAATACCTGTCTGGGGTAAGACAGGGGCAGGCTGGGGCGGGTGTTGAGGGGATCTCATTGCACTGGATCAGCTGCCAGGGGTGGAGTTGGCCAGAGCCGAAGAATAAGGACAAAAAGTAGGGAGCGGACACTCAGACAGACAGGACTGAGTTACCAGAAGGAAAGGGCATGGGTCTCAGCAGGGAAGAGCCACGGATGACCCTGCACCAGGCAACAAATCCAGTTATTTTTATTTTTCTGACAAGGCAGTATATTAACATGCTTCTACAAGTCAAAAGTCATCAAAAAGATCACTCCCTCTGAGCGACTTCCACCCCGTTCTCTCCATCCATTGTGGGTAATCAGTTTCATCAAGTTCTAATTTATTCTTCCTATTTCTTCCGTTAAGATAAGTAGATATCTCTGTGCTTTCTTGTTTTTTTCCCCTTATTTACACAAATGATAGCATTGGGTGTGTGCTTTTTTTATACTTGCTTTCTTAACAGGAGAAAGAAAAATTTAATTGAGGTATGGTTGATACACAACATTGTATGTTTCAGGTGTATAATATAGTGATTCACAATTTTTAAAGGTTATGCTCCTTTTAATTTATAAAATATTCCTTTGCTGCACAATATGTCCTTGTAGTTTATTTATTTTATCCGTAGTCATTTGTACCTCTTAATCCCCTCCCCCATCTTGCCCCTCCCCCTTCCCTCTCCCCATAGAAACCACTAGTTCGTTCTCTGTATCTATGAGTCTGTCTGTGTTGTTGTATTCACTAGTTTGTTTTAGTTTTAAGGTTCCACACATAAGTGATCTCATAACAGTATTTGTCTTTCTGATTTATTTCACTCAGCGTAATACCCTCCAGGTCCATCCATGTTGGAAGAACATTTTTGCTAGACATACTATTCTTGCTGTCGTTAGTATTGGGTTGGCCAAAAAGGTCATTTGGTTTTTGCCAAAATACGTTACCCGAACGGCCTTTTCAGCCAACCTAATACACGGGCATGTGTAGACTTATGTGTGCTTAGTCACTCCATTGTGTCTGACTGTTTGTGACCCCATGGACTGTAGCCTGCCAGGCTCCTCTGACCATGGGGATTCTCCAGGCAAGAATACTGGAGTGGGTTGCCATGCCCTCCTCCAGGGGATCTTCACAACCCAGGGATCGACCCCAGGTCTCTTGCATTGCAGGCGGATTTTTTACCGCCTGAGCCACCAGGAAGCCCAAGTATATATAAGGGGGTGTTGACTTATATAATAGGATATGAGTGAGAGCAGGTGAATGACTGCCAGCCTTCTCTCTGGTAAATGGTGTCTTTTTATTCTCTCAAACCTGGGTTGTAAGTGAATCTCCTCTTGCAGATGGAGGCAAATATACCGTCCACGACTCCCAGGGCCCCAGTCTGAGCTTAGAGGGTGAGAACTCCCCCTCCAGCCCCACTGGACATGACTGGGAGATGAATTATCAAGAGGCAGCAATCTACCTCCAGGTGAGTATCTCCCGGGCAGCACCTGGCCCTTCTTGCCACGTGTTGGTGGAGACGGGGAGCCAGGTTCTGTTGGATGCATGCCCAGAAATCCAGTTCTGGCTTTGGTGCTCCATGTGTGAGCTTCTCATTTCATAAGATCACACCGGGAGAGCCAAGCTGGCTGTGCCCGTGGGCTTGTTCCCAGGACCCGGTGTGTGGCCCTGCCTGCCCCCAGGTTCCCTAGTCTGTCCATTTGGCTGCCCCCTGCCCTGCTCCCTCTTCTGGAGAGGCTGGTTCTCAGGAGGGAACTCTTCTATCTGCTGAGTCCAGCTGACTCAGTGTGCAGGGTCTGGAGATGTTTATTCTTCCTGTTTCTCCTGCTGCTGCTTTCATATTTGCTATTCCATGCTTGGTTTTTGTTTTTAAACAAATTTTAAATTCTTTATAATTCTGTCTGGTAAGTGTATCTTAATTTATTTAACTATCCTGATAAGGTTGGATATTTCCTCTTTTTATATTTCCCTTACTGTATATTATGCATTTCCCTGTTATAAATTATAATATGAGGACAATCTATGTCTTCAGCTATTTCACTCTTTTTCTCTTTAATATCAAGGATTATTTTATTAGGAAACACTCCAAGAAGTAGAATCAGTGGGTCAAAGGAATTGACATTTTTTAGGGCCTTTGGTATACAGTATTGAATACTCTCAAAAGGGAATATTGCCTGTTAACTGCTAATCTCACTGTCTATGGCATTTTCACCTTAATCTTGCCATTTTTGTCATTATAAGATTTCAGCTTCTGCTGAAATTTCAGCATTGAATAAGGATTTGGGTGAGGAAATGGGATTTTTCTTAAGTTCATTTGAATGATCACTTTCCCCTAATCTTTTTTTTCTTTGAAGCAGCTCTCCCTTTTAAGTATTTGCTTTTCTATTTTCAAAGAAAATTTAATGAAATTCAGATACTTATTTGATAGCTGTTCAGGTGTCTGTGTGTTTCTCACGTTTTATGGCTGTACTTCTCAAGGAATGGGTTTTGATTCAGGTTAAGGCAGAAATTATTCAGGTTAAGTAGAAATGTTTTCGGGAGATTTTAGCAAGCTTGGGCATGCCTGTTGACGTTGCAGGATCACTCTATACACTGTCACCCTCTCTAAGGTTGAACAGGTGCTAGATAAGAGGCCAGGATGGATCAGAATACAGAATTAGAATCACTGCTTGGTAATTGCCTCTTTCCTTAAGCAGGTGAGAACATTAGTAATAAAAATGGCTATCATCAAATAATAAATGCTGGAGAAGATGTGGGGGAAAGGGAACTCTCCTACACTTTTGGTGGGAATGTAAATTGGTACAGACATTAAGGAAAACAGTATGTAAGTGTCTTAAAAAAACTAAAAATAGAGCTACTATATGATCCAGCAATCCCACTCCAGGATATATATTTGGAGGAAAAAAAACCCTCTAATTCAAAAAGGTGTGTGTACCTCAGTGTTTATAGTAGCACTATTTACAATAGCCAAGGCATGGAGACAACCCAACAACCAAGTGCCCCTCAACAGACAATTGATTTGAGAAGATGTGGTATATAATACATACACACACATATATGAGCAGTGGAATATTACTCAGCCATAATAACGAAATGTTGCCATGTGCCATAGTGTGGATAGACCTAGAGAATATTACTAAGTGAAGTAAGTCAGCTAGAGAAAGAGAAATGTTATATAACTTCTAAGTGGAATCTAAAAAATAATACAAATGGATCTATATACCAAAAAAAGACTAAGTTAAGTATGTACTTGCTGATCTCTCTAACAATCTTACCAGAAGTTTGGTCATCTCCCAGTTCATACACCTGAGACTCCCGGGGGCTAGTGAGTCCAAAGCCAGCCAGCTGGTAAACTGCCAAGCTTGGATTTAAACCGTGTCCATCCGGCCTCCGAATGATGTTCTTTCTTCTCTACGTGGTAGCCACATTTCTGTACCTGACCTCATGTAGTCACTCAAAAATGGGCCATGTCTTTAGGGGAAAAGAGGTTACAGAACAGAAGGTATCATATGGTGACTTCTAATATATAAGTTATATATAACTTTATATAATGTGTGTCTATGTATGCAGATACCCATTCACATCTGGAAACTTATT
Organism: Bison bison bison; assembly: GCF_000754665.1. Lineage (NCBI taxonomy): Eukaryota > Metazoa > Chordata > Mammalia > Artiodactyla > Bovidae > Bison > Bison bison. The sequence continues at coordinate 4,712,410 of NW_011495054.1, forward strand.
TGTCAGAATATTAAAGGTGATTATTTTTGGCTGATGGAATTTTTACTACCTTATAATTTTGTGTATTACTTGAATTTTTTTTCTTTTTTACAAAAAGATGCATCCTCTTGTAAAATTAAAACTAAAAGCAGAGCTTGGATCCCCGTGGACAGTGGTTTCTGGCTTAGAGGACGGTGTTAGCGGGCATCCAATAGCTGTTTCTGCGCTTGCGGATGGGCTGCAGCACAGCCCCTGAGCCAGCTTGTTAGTGTGCTTGGGTGACTGGCCCCTCGCTGTTCTGCGGCTATCTGGTGCCTGTGGTTTCCTCTCTTCCTAAATTTACCTGTTAACTCACTCACCCACAGGAGCCGTGTGCTCGGAGCTCCTGTTGCCTCCAAGACCCTCCTAGTTCTCTTTGTGGACTTCTGCCCCAGGGAGCAGAGATTAAAGGCCTGGAAGTCACATACCGCTGGCCTGGCTTCTTATTTTTCCTAATCATAAAATTTCCTAGTTCGTGATCAGCCTCTAGGAAATAAGGCCAGTGTTCTTAGTGCACACGTGCTCAGTCATGTCCGACTCTTTGCGACCCCATGGACCGTAGCCCACTAGGCTCCTCTGTCCTTGGGATTTTTCAGGCAAGAGTACTGGAGTGGGTTGCCATTTCCTCCTCCAGAGGACCTTCCCAACCCAGGGATCGAACCCAGGTTTTTTGCGTCTTCAACATTGGCAGGTGATTCTTTACCACCGCACCACCTGGGAAGCCTTAGCATCGGAGTCAGGATAGGGACCCAGATCCTATTTCACTCGGTCCTTGCTGGGGAAGGCCTCATCTTCCATCTGCCCTGCTGCTGCTGCTGCTAAGTCGCTTCAGTCGTGTCCGACTCTGTGCGACCCCATAGATGGCAGCCCACCAGGCTCCCCCATCCCTGGGATTCTCCAGGCAAGAACACTGGAGTGGGTTGCCATTTCCTTCTCTAATGCATGAAAGGGAAAAGTAAAAGTGAAGTCGCTCAGTCGTGTCCAACTCTTAGTGACCCCGTGGACTGCAGCCTACCAGGCTCCATCCATGGGATTTTCCAGGCAAGAGTACTGGAGTGGGTTGCCATTGCCTTCTCCGTCCATCTGCCCTGAGGCAATTCCAAGTCCCCGAGGTCAGATTTGAGAGCTCCATGTCAGTGGTTTCCTCTTGCCAGACCTTCATCCCTGGCTACCTGTTGGAAGAAATTACCCGAGAATTGCATTTTCTAGAAGTCCAAGCCAGAAGCTCCCCAGGCAACCATGTGCGACCCCTGTGGCCAGGGCAGTGGTGGTGAAAACCACAGCCGGCACAGATCACAGGACGGGGAGCGAGGCTTGCCCAGCTCACCCACCGTGTGACTCCAGGATGTTTGTTCCCTGCCCTGTCGAGTCTGTGGTTTGCCTTTTATTTTTTTTTGATCATGAGGATAGTGATGTATCCGGCTTCAGGGAAGTGACTCGCTTGAAGTTCCGCTGCAAACCACAGCCAAGGTCAGAGCTCCCAGCCGACTCCCAGCTACTGGACAGTCCTCGGCCTAACAGGCGCCTGGAGAATGATCTCTTGCAGAAATGCTTCATCTTACCAAACATCTATTAAACGCCCACTGTGTGCACCAGACACTGCCAACTGAGGTCTTGACTATATCTCTTGCTCTCCCAGTTCTCTGTAACAAGCTTGGCGAGCTGAAGCCACCTCCAGCTAGCACAGGAGCCCACTGGCCAGAGCTCCTTCCATGGCACCATGTGCCACCTGGCCCAGAGACACTTCTTCCTGTTAACCTGGCTTTGTAACTTCTGGAGGAATCACCGGGCACGCATGTGTTAGTTTCACTTTTGCCAGAACAAGGGTTTATGAGGATGGTTGCATGTGGCCTCATCCCACAAGAGCCAAATATTGGAATAGTTGAAGGTCTGCCTGCATTCAAGAACACCCAGAATGCTTTTGGAAAGGCTCTGGGTGTCCCTTCTGGGGCTCTGACCCTTTTCTCCTCTAGAGATTGGAGCCAAGGGCAAGAGCCTCTGTTCTGAGTGTGCTGAGAGTGAACGAGATAGGTTCTCCTGACTCAGCATCATTGGTGTTTAGGACGGGATAATTCTTTGTTGTGAGGGGCTGCCCTGTGCATTTTAACAGCATCCCTGGAACTGACCCTCTGGATGCCAGCAACACCCCCCAGGTGTGACAACTACACGTGTCTCCAGCCCTGGGGTGGAGTCAGGGGAGGGCAGGTGGTCAACACTGCCCCCAATTGAGAAGCACTGAAGCAAGGCAATGCATGAAAAGTAAATGCTGTCTATGTGTACGCTGCTGGATGGGGTACTGAGGTGATGAAGTTGATGAGGTGGGACCTCTTTTACTTAGACCTGTGCCCACCAACCTCAGGGAGGCAGTGAAGATCCCCTACCTCCCCCAGAAGACCGATCCTAACAGGGAGGGTCATCGGCTTGTATTCTCAAGTGGACCATTCCCCAGGCTCCATCATTTGTTTTCTGCATCATCAGCAGGAGGCCAAGAATAGACAGAACAGGGCTGCTGGAACCAGGCTGCCTGGCTGTATGGGCTTGGGTGCTACGGAAGTTCCCTGTCACTGCTGTCAAATGAGAAGAAATAGAAGCACTTGCCTGGAAGGCAAATTGTCAGGACTGAAAGGAATGTCGGGGCTCAGTGGAGGGCACTCAGTGGGGGTCAGCCGCTGTCTCGTTACTGTTGGGATGAAAGCATCAAGGGCTTAGGAAATAAGGTGGAAATAGAGTCAGTTAAGAAGTAAGGGGACTTCCCTGTTGGTTCAGTAGTTGAGAAGACTTTGCCTTCCAATGCAGGGGGTGCAGATTCCATCCCTAGCTGGGGAGCCAAGATCCCATATGCCTCATGGTCAAAAAGCAAAAAAAAAAAAAAACTCACATGAAACAGAAGCAATATTGTAACAAATTCAACAAAAACTTTAAAAATGGTCCCACATCCAAAAACTCTTTAAAAAGATAAATGGGATGGGGAAAGCTGAATAAACCAGGATTTTGATAAAGGGACCCTCAAGCTTTCCCCTCAATGTTACTAGCTTAAAGTAAATAATAACAGGTCACCTCTTCAGGGAGCTTTCCGTGTGCCAGACGCTGTCCTAAGAGCCCTGGGAGTAAGTACGGTCGATCGTTAACCCATGGATGGTTGTAAAGGTGAAAGAACAGTTTCCATGTTGCCCAGGGAGAAGGGGGCGGAGCCAGGACACAGTCATGACTAGTTTACCCCAGACCCCGGGCACTTAACATCCCACACCTGAGAGTGAGACTTCGGTCTCAGAAGGGACCAGATGCGCCCGCTTCCCTTTGATCTCTTGCGCGTTTTATCCTTTGAGTCCTCCGACTAGTTTTGGAAAGAAGCAAGTCTTTGAAGCCGCATCAGTGGCAAGGGCGAGACCTGAGGGGTGTGCTAAGCTGTGAAGAGAATACTTAATTTTCCGTCCTCTCTGGCCTGAAGCTCCACCCACCTGCCAAGGGCCCGCCTCTTTCCCCCGCCCACCACACGTCCCACATCCCCAGCCACTTCTGCATCCCAGGCGCACTGCTTCGTGCGGGCTCACGCGACTCTCGCTCTTTCAGGAAGGCGAGAATAACGACAAGTTCTTCACCCACCCCAAGAACGCCAAAGCTCTGGCGGCCTACCTCTTCGCACACAACCACCTCTTCTACCTGATGGAGCTGTCCGCGGCCTTGCTCCTGCTGCTGCTCTCCCTGTGCGAGGCTCCCGCCGTCCCCGCGCTCCGGCTGGGCATTTACGTGAGTGTCCCGGGTGGCCGGGAGCCGCGGCTCTCTGGGGGTTTCGGGGGTGGGAAGGCGGGCAGAGTAACTCAAGCCTGAAAGGGAACATTCTGGAAGGGGAGACACCCCACGGATTTCAAACGGGGAGGCCCTGGGAGTAGCTGGCTCACCAGTCTTGCCTGGGGTCCCCGCCTGAGGGAATGCACCACCCCCAGTCTCCCTGGGATTCCCTTCCCTTGTAACTTCCAAGGAGGGGCAGGGGCCGCCCTCGGACTGCCTCACTTAGGACCCGTGGCCATGCTTTGGCTCCAGGTGAACAGCATACCTGATCAGCAGTCCCGCCCGCTGTCTCCAAAGAAAAGCCAGCAGGTGTGCTCACTTCTCCTACTGGGGAGTGGCTGATGACGCTGCGTCTCCTTCACGCCCTGTGGCTGCAGGTCCACGCAACCCTGGAGCTGTTCGCCCTGGTGGTGGTCGTGTTTGAACTCTGCATGAAGTTGCGGTGGCTGGGCCTTCACACTTTCATCCGGCACAGAAGGACCATGGTCAAGGTGATGTGTTCATCTCTTTCCAGCATTTCCTTGTCAACTTCAAGCCTGTATCCTCAGTTCAACTGCAAATCCCCCATGCGCTGCGAAGCGTAACTCTGGGTCCCGGAGCTCACCATGCTTCCAGCTTTGCTCTGGGTGTCACGGTGGTGCTAACAGTAGCTAACATGATCCGGTATTTAGTTCAGGCCAAGCACCAGCATGGTGACCTTTGTGGGAAATGTGTTACTATTCCTAGTTTACATCCAGCCAGTTGCAAGAGAATGGGATCTGGATCCCGGAGAGCTGGGATTCCAAAGCAGCCTGGTGTGGCCTCCACAGCCGTGCCAGTCAATGCCATATTGTCCACTTTCTCTGTAGCAGAGACAGACATAGGTTGGGATATGTCAGAGTGGTATTTAGCAGTGTCAGAAGCGCACACACTTGACGGGGAGGATGTGCCCAAGGAATTGGAGATCAGGATGTGCCGAAAACCCCAGGGGCCCTCAGGGGGTAGCTAGAACCAGGGGGTGGGTGGCTGCGGCCTGCGGAGTGGTGGTTTTGTTCAGCGGGTACCCTCTAATGAGCTGCTGGGAGCATCGATCACCCTGAAGCTTGTTCTCCTGGGCCAGCAGCGGTGGACTTCTCCCTGGGGCCTGCCTGATGTTGGGGGAGGTGAGAGAGGGCGAGGGAAGGGCTTCTCTGGACTCCCCTCCGGGATGGGGAGGACTGGCGGGGGCCAGTATCTAGCCCGCCCTCTATTTGGGCCTGGGGCACAGGGGCTGACAGTGAGCTGTGCCCGGCCTCCCCCAGACCTCCGTGCTGGTGGTGCAGTTCGTGGAGGCCATCGTGGTGTTGGTACGGCAGACGTCACACATGCGGGTGACCCGGGCGCTGCGCTGCATCTTCCTGGTGGACTGTCGGTACTGCGGCGGCGTCCGGCGGTAAGGCCTGGGGAGGAGCTGCTCACTCAGGTGCTCTCACGGCCCAACCTGGCCCCCTGGGTCCGTGGTGGCGCAGGAGCCAGTGAGTCACTTAGTGAATAGGTCCCTCCTGCACTTGGCTAGGTCACAGTCCTGATCACTTCCCTCTGCCATTCGACCCTCACAGAGAGGAGGGTGGGCCTCCCACTGCAGGGCGCTCTCCCATCATTACCTGTGCTTCTCTGGGGCTCCTGGCACAGTATCTGCCCAAACACAGCCTGCAGCAGGAGCTCAGTGAAGTCTGCGCAACTCAGCAGGCAGTCCTGACACCTTCCCTGGGACTGGGGGACTGAACTCAAAACAGGCCATTAACCTAAGTTCAAGCTGAGTTTTTTGTTTTTTTTTAATGATTTTGTTTATTTTTTGTCAGTGCTGGGTCTTCATTGCTGCACAGGCTTTTCTCTAGTTGCAGTGCGAGGGCTTCTCATTGCGGTGGCTTCTCTTGTTGCAGAGCATGGGCTCTAGGCGCTCAGGCTTCAATAGTTGTGGCTCTCCAGCTCTAGAGCACAGGCTCAGTAGTTGTGGTTCATGGGCTTAGTTGCTCTGAGGCATATAGGATCTTCCCAGACCAGGGATCGAACCCATGTCCCCTGCATTGGCAGGTGGATTCTTCACCACTGAGCCACCAGGGAAGCCCCCGACTGAGTTTTGAGAATCCATCTAGAAAACCTGTTGGCTGGGGTCCTGTGAATGAGAGCAGGCTAGCCATTCGCTCTTGGTGAAGTTGCTCAGTCGTGTCCAACTCTTTGAGATCCCATGGACTATGGTCTACCAGGTTCCTCCATCCATGGAATTTTCCAGGCAAGAGTCCTAGAGTGGGTTGCCATTTCCTTCTCCAGGGGATCTTCCGGACCCAGGGATCGAACCCAGGTCCCCCTCATTGCAGGCAGACACTTCACCGTCTGAGCCACTGGGGAAGCCCATGGGGTCACTCTTGGTTCCCTGTCTGCAAAACCAGAGACACATGTCCTCGGACTGAATGGCCCTGAAATGTCTTCCTGCATACCGTGCAGACTGACCTTGGCACCTGAGGCCATGTACCCGGCCCTGGCCTGCCTGCTCCATCCCTTGCAGGCACTTGCCTGCTTGGGCTCAGTAAGCGCCACGCCTGCCCTGGTTCTTTGTCCATCACTGCCTGAGTGGAAGTCCTAGGAGATCACTAAGCGTGCCGTCACAAGCCAGGGTGCGGTGGGATTTAGCGTTCCAGGGGTTGGGAGCACCAGGCCCCCATCTCAACAGGGCATCCCTCACTGAGCAGTCCCAGACCATGCCCCTGGGCCCTAGCCCACCGCCCACCGGCCCTCAGCCTCCTGGCCCTGTCTCCCCCCAGCAACCTGCGTCAGATGTTTCAGTCCCTGCCGCCCTTCATGGACATCCTCCTGCTTCTCCTCTTCTTCATGATCATTTTCGCCATCCTCGGTGAGTTTTTTCCTGAGCCCCAGTACGCAGGCAGTCTCTAAAAGCAAACTTATCGTTGAGAAAAAAGGCACTTTGATGGTTTTAGAAATTCTGGAAGGTTTTCAGAACGATAGAAACACTTGTGGACTCCCGCTTAGGAAATGCGGTATTGGGGGGAAGAAAAAAATAGAAGCCACCTTTGTAACCTTTCTTGATCTCAGTTCCCTTTTGCTCCCAGGGGTGCCCCTGGCCTTTATTCACGCTGATGCGTGGAGATGTAGGCCATTCATTTTCACTACAGTGTCGTGATCCAATACGTGAATATACCCACGCTTATTTATCACTTCCTCCGTTGGTGGGCATTTTCCTCTATTGCAGATCACATTGCTGCGAACATTCTCCTGCCTTTCCCGGTGCGCACACAGGGGAGTTTCTCTATAGCATATGCCTGGGACCTTAGGGTCGACATAGTTCAGCTTCACTAGGTGTTAAAGCAAGGTCATGCCCTTTCTAACACCGAGGAGGCCTTGCCTCTTCAGATAAGATCAAGTATTGATGCAACTCCCACATTCAGACATGGGCTTTAGACAGTGGCAGTCTCAGAACACGGCAGGGGAGCCCAAGGTCCCTTCCCTGGTGCTCAGATGGCAGAGACAGTGGAACCAGAGGGCCGTGACTCTAAAGCCCCCGCCAGTGCTGAAACCCCCAGACTCTCGTGACACTCTGTTCCCTGAGCCATTGACTCCCACCTACCCCACCCCACTCTGGATAGAATTTCATTGGTGTTCCGAGGGGCTGACTTCCCTTAGGGGCAGAGTTTCAGGATTTCAAGGACTCAGGGGAATAGCCCATTGCAAGAGGGAGGAAATTAATGGTGCCCCCACCTTGGACCCTCAGCTGCAGAACAGTGGGGTCCCTTTGAAGTTGTTACTTGGCTGTCATGTTCTCAAAACCAAAGATTGCAAACCAGCAGTCTGGGTTCCAGACCCAGCCTATGGATGAGTTTTTTTGGTCTGAAAGTGTTGAGCCAGCATTTTATGTTTTGTTTTATTAAGTTTTTTTTTTTTTTTTGATGTGGACCATTTTTTAAAGTCTTTATTGAATGTGTTACAACATTGCTTCTGTTTACATTTTTTTGGTTTTTGGGGCACGAGATATGTGGGATCTTAGCTGCCTGACGGGATTGAACCTGCACCCCGTCCACTGGCAGGTGAAGTCTTAAAAAAATTAATTTTTATTTTTATTTAATATATATTTTAAAATGTTTGTTTATTTATTTGGCTGCTCCAAGTCTTAGTTGCAGCGTTTGTGATCTAGTTCCCCGACCAGGGATCCAACCTGGTCCCCTGCACTGGGAGCTGAGTCTTAGTCTCTGGACCACTAGGGAAGTCCTTTGAGCCAGCATTTTTAAAAACTAGATTTTTTAACATGAAAATACAGATTTCCAGCCTTAAAATCTTAAATTTTTTTTTAAACTTCTATTTTTTAAAAAAAAATTGACATGTAATCGACATAACACTGTATTAGTTCCAGGTGTACAGCATAATGGTTTATTATGAACATACTGCAGAATGATCTGGTTAACAACATCATCTTTATACATACTTATAGTTTTTTTTCCCTTCTGATGAGAACTTTAAGATCTACTCTCCCAGCAACTTTGAAACACACAATAATGGTATCATTAACTAGAGTCACTGCTTTGCACATCCAGCCTTTGTGTTTTTTGGCTGCACGGTACAGCACATAGGATCTTAGTTCCCTGACCAGGGATCCCCAGCCCCCTGCAGTGGAAGCACAGGGTCCTAAACGCTGGACCACCAGAAAGGTCCCCAACTAGCCTTTTTTAATAATAGCTACAGTGGTGCTTGGATCACGTTCCCGAATGGCAGCAGGTACCTGGTGCCTTCAGTCAGAGCATGCGTTGTGCTCTGCCTCGGTCCCCACCACGCCCTATGCTTTCCCTCTGCCCACTGCTCTCATTTACATTTATTCGTATTGACATCTGGGTTTGGGACTTCCGCTCTAACCTATGTTTCCCACCACCACCTTCTAGGTTTCTACTTATTCTCCCCTAATCCTTCAGACCCCGTAAGTAATCAGTGCGTTTGTCTGTGTCTTGCTGTATGTGGGGCCTTTTCACTTCAGGCCAGGCGGCTGGACTGACCTCCCCACCGCCAGCCGTGTTAGGAAGGGATGCCCTGCTTGGTTTCTCATCATCGCTTATGGCACCTGAACGTTCAGTTCCTTCTTTGAGCGCCAAGTGCATCCCCTGTCCTGTCGTTGAGAGGGATGTTTCCAGGATCAAATCTGGAACACTGAAACATTTTGGCAGAGGAGTGGTGGAGGAGAGCCCAGCTCATTGTGCAGAACATGTGATTCTCTGGGAGACAAGTCCCAAGGCCAGGTGTCTGCTTCTGCCAGAAGCATTGAGCTCAGGAAGGAGGCAGCCTTGGACTCCGAGTTTGCTTTTTCCTCTGCCATCCTTCAGGGATCCCGCGGGAGGAGGAAGGGGT
>NW_011495054.1:4721682-4734177 GCF_000754665.1 Bison bison bison
CACACCACGGGAACGGGGTGTGTGCAGGGCTCTGGAGATGACCCCCTGCACACACCCCGTTCCCGTGGTGTGTGCCCTTGGCTGGCACCCATGTGTCCTCTGGCCCTCCTCTCCCCACAGTACTTCAGCACCCTGGAGAACAGCATCATCAGTCTGTTTGTCCTTCTGACCACCGCCAAGTAAGTTTGGGCTCTGCTTTGGCTTCTGCCTGCCCTCTGGTAGTGCCCAGGGTTGTCTCCTTTTCAGCCAAGGGTATTCCACGTCTTGGCTCAGACGGGTGCTCAGGGCCACCATGAGGGATGGGAGTGGCCTGGTGAGCTGAGAGTAGGGGAGGGGCGGGGGAGGAGCAGGCAGAAAGAGGGATGTCCTTAGAGAAAGCAGAGACTGGCAGACATGGGCCTTGCGGGTAATGCTCTGCAAATACAGCTTCCCAGACGTGATGATGCCCTCCTACTCCCGGAACCCCTGGTCCTGCGTCTTCTTCATCGTGTACCTCTCCATTGAGCTGTACTTTATCATGAACCTGGTGAGTGGCCTTGGCTTCTGTTCTGTGGACCAGCCCCAGCCATCGCCGTGCTGGGCATCGTGGGGATAAAGTAGGGGTGGCCATCCACCTCCGAGGGCGGAACACAGGGGAAGGAAGTCCTAGACCCTAGTCAGGTGTGGTGTGACTAGGAATGCCCTGTCAGGACTTGAGTTCAGCCGGTTACCAGCAGTAACTAGCCTCTCTGGGTTAGTGCTGCTGCTGCTGACAATGCTAGAGCTTGTCATTCGTTTGCTCACTTTTTCATTTATTTGACTGCACTGGGTGGGTCTTCATTTCGGCCTGTGGGATCTTTAGTTGTGGCATGCGGGATCTAGTTTCCTGACCAAGGGATTGAACCCGGGCGCCCCGCGTTAGGAGCACAGAGTCTTAACCACTGGACCACCAAGGAAGTCCCAGAGCTAGAGTTGAAACCAAAACTACCCTGGAACCTTTTCCTTCTCAGGGCGAACATATAATAACTGGAAAAGCTGACACTTATGAAGCCTTAGTCAGGTACTATGCCAAGTGCTTTATGGATAGAGGTTAAATAATTTAACACTTAAACCCTAGATGTCTGATTATGATTCTCAGTTTATAGCTGAGGAAACTGAGGATCAGACCGATAGGGTGAGTCAGCCTTGCCTGCACAGCTCGGGTGGCCAGGTGAGCTGGTCTGATTCCAGAGCCCTGCTCTTAACCACCCCATCCCACTGCACGCACATGCCAGGAATGTCCTGTGTATTTCTACCCTGTTTATTATGAACCCCTGGGAAACCCAATACAGAACACGTTCCTTTAAGGACAGTGTGTAGTCCCCAGGCACACTGGGAGCTTTGGAGGTGTTTTTGGAGGCTCGGCTGGCCACCAGGAGTGTCCCTGCCATCAGCAGATCACCTTCTCCCAGACCAGGCCATCAGGCTGGTGCTGAGACCAGAATTATAAGGAAGAGGACTTACCATGTCTTGCATTTATTTTTATACTTCTGATGAGCATCCCCAAACCAGTCACCACAGTCAGGCCCGGTATAGAAATGGAGAACACTTTCTCTGGGGGTAGACTTGTGCTTTTGCTGCTAAGTCACATCAGTCGTGTCTGACTCCTTGCGACCCCATAGACGGCAGCCCACCAGGCTCCCGTCCCTGCCTTAAAATGTGATGTCTTAAGCAGGAAAATATTTTCTTTTTTTAATTTCTCAAGACCCAAAATAAGTATGTTGGATATCTGTTTGTATATCTTAGAGTTCTTTTGTACCGTTGTTAGTTTAGAATCCTAAAAATAGCGTTATGTGTAATTATTTGCTTTAACAGGTATTTTGAACTGTGAAAATACAGGGTATGAGTCAGCCATTGGGGGCCCAAACCTGGCCTACCACCTGTTTTTGTCAATAAAGTTTTATTGGCACATGGCCATGCCCATTCATTTGCATATAGCCTATGAATGCTTTCATGCTACACCCACAGGGTTGAGTGATTTCTACAGAGACCATCTTGCCTGCAGAGCCTCACATATTTGCTCTCTGGCCCTTTACAGAAAAAGTTTGCTGACTCCTTTGATCTAAAGGGAAATGTAGGGGGCCAGTTTGAAGGGATGGAAAGGGAAATGTAGGGGGCCAGTTTGAGGGGATGGAAAGGCAAATATATTTCAAAATATTTTTGAAATATTTTGAAAGAAGCCTCAAAAAGGCTTCTTTCAAATTCTGCTCCCGCCCTCCCATCGCCCTCTGATAACGCAGGCTGTGTTGTCTACATGCTGACTTTGGAACTGGGCACTTCCAGAACCTTGTGCCCTTGAGTGCAGGCCATCTCTTGCCCCTCATTTCTAGGGCCACACAGACTCAGCAGGAGAAGGAACATGGGGACAGGGGAGGAAGGGACAGCGATGTCCCTCCCTGCTCTGAGGTTGGGAGGGCACAGGATGGGCACACAGCCTCCCCGGCTGTCACACAGAGCTAAATGGGGCAAAGGCCCCAGCGTGTTCCCCTCACAGCTTCTCTCCCCTTATAAAACTGCCCAGGCAGGGATGAGCTATACAGGCAGAGAAGAAAAACCGGGGGAAAATGTAATAGTGTTTTCACGAATCTGTAGAGGGGAAATTTACAACGGCAATGAATGACCTTCTCCTAAGACTTGGAGATGAACTTCCTACACCTGGCCAGGGGAGGGGCTCTTCTCAACCTGCCTTCCTAGGGTGGCTGGAGGAGCGCCCTCTGGAGGCTGGGGAACTGTTCCCTAGCTCCCTGAGGCCCAGTCGGCATGGGTACCAGGTCTCTGCTCTTCCCTCTCAGCTCCTGGCCGTGGTATTTGACACCTTCAATGACATCGAGAAACGCAAGTTCAAGTCTTTGCTGCTACACAAGCGAACTGCCATCCAGCATGCCTACCGCCTGCTTGTCAGCCAGCGGGTAGGGGGGTTCCAGGGGCTGAGCCAGGGAGGGGGGTTGGTCCTTGTTCTCCTGCCCTTCCTCCCCCTACCTCCACCCCACCTCCCAATATCTGCTAAGCATAGAAGGGACAGCAGCTTCAGAAACCAGGGGTCCTACCCTTGGGAGAACAGAGAGAGAACAGGGTGCCCTGGGATCCCACATGATGCAGGACATCGGGCATGGCTCCCCCCAGGGGAAGGGGCAGCTGGACTCTGCGTTTACCTGTGTTCCACGTGGCCATCTTCCCTCTCTCCCCAGAGGCCTGCCGGCATCTCCTACAGGCAGTTCGAAGGCCTGATGCGTTTCTACAAGCCCCGGATGAGTGCGGGGGAGCGCTATCTCACCTTCAAGGCCCTGAATCAGAGCAACACGCCACTGCTCAGGTGAGGGATCCCAAGTGGGTGCAGTACAGCCGAAGGAGGCCTTGACAAGAGGCTCTGGGGTGCGTGGCGGGCAGAGAGGCCCTTAGACACTTAGTTTTCTTTGCAGAGCGTTTTATGCACATAGACCCTATTGCTCAGGATTCTTCTTACAAATGACAGAGTCCAACCCACGTCCAATTTAAATTCACAACAAGAAAGGAATGTATTGGCTAGTAGAATGGACTGGCCCAGCTGCTCACCCTCGAGCCATGAGCAAGCTGGGTAGTTGCATGTGAACAGATCCACAGAGCACCGTGAACAACACACACACACACACAGCCCTGGCACAGCCTCAGAACGGGCCCCGAGCTGTCCATGGTCAGTCTTGGTCTTCTGGCTGCTGATGACCAAAACCCTTTTCTTTTCGATTTGAGAAGCAGCAGGCCTGCTGTAGAGATGAGGGTGAGAGAGCTCGGTCTGGGCTGACCTCTCAGCCCCCGTTGTTCTAGTTAGTCCTCTGCCAAAGGATGCTCCATCCTTGTCTGACAGTGGTAGTCATTCGGGGGCTGGCTCTCTGGGGAACGCAAGCCAGTGGTAGTCAGTGTAGACTGAGAGGATGAAGTATCAATAGTCTGGGGGAAGGAGGAGATGAAAAGCCAGCAGGTACCCGTCCCCTGGGCCCCAACGGGCTGGGACTCTCAGATGTCACCCCCTCCACCTCTCGAAGGTGACCGTAGGCAGGTGGGTGTGAGAAACACTGAAGCTCTGTGGGAACGTACCCTGATTTTTTTTTTCTTTTGCCCTTTCTTGTTGCTTATGACAGCCTGAAGGACTTTCATGATATTTATGAAGTTGCCGCCTTAAAGTGGAAGGTGGGTGCTCTCCGGGGAGGGACCAGGCCGACGGTTCCATGGGAGGGGGATGAGGCCGGTCCAGCTCTCGGCTGGGCGCCATGCATTGTAGAGAGAACAGGTGGCCCCCGGCCAAATCTGCCCATCCCCCTGCAATATGCTGTCCCGGTTAAGAGCCCTGAGTCTCAGACCCCATTAGTCGCTGTGTGGCGTCCGGCAGGTTATGGAACCTTTCCGAGGCTTGTCTCGCCTGGGAAGTGGGGCCATGAGAGCCCTACCCTGCTGCGTTAGTTTCAGGATCATGTAAAATAATGCCAGTGCACAGCACACTGCAAAGGCCGGCAGGCCTCGGCTGGCTTGGTTGTTCTGTAGATCCCTGAGTGTTTTCATGGTTTCCCGAGTTAGTCAGAGAGCAGGAAAGGAAAGCGGCACCCTGGTCCCCAGGGCTGGGATCCAGTCCCTGGTCCTAACTCTCTCCCCCATGGCCCTGTTCCTCGGTCAGGCAAAGAGAAATAGAGAACACTGGTTTGATGAGCTTCCCAGGACAGCATTCCTCATCTTCAAAGGTAAGGCTGACCTGAACGTTGCGTCCTGACTGCTGGGGACGAATGGAGGTTTCCAGAGGCCACTGATGAAGATTTAAAGAACATGACCAGAGTGGGTGGGTGGGTGTGTGTGTACAAGCGCACATGCATATGAACTGTCTGTGTGTGTAAAAGAGAGTGTGATGACCCCAGCAGAGAATTAGTATTGGACTAGGGAGGGAAATCAGTAACATAAAAACCAAACAAAAAAGAATTGTGGGTTATTTTTTCGACTATTATTGAATAGTTCAATCAATATTGAACTATTATTCGTTGAAGGAAATGTATACAAAGTTAGATAATTAGAAGAAAAGGAACGTCTCCCACACAGAGATAATCAGTATTAATTTTCTGATGTGTTTTCTTTTGTTACGGGTTATTTTCTATGCCTTTTAAAAACAGTAGAGGGGATTACATTGTACATTCTGTTGTGAAACATGCCTTTTACAATAGAGTTTTTACCTTCCTCTTGTATCAGGATATATAGTTAGTGTATCTGATCAATGCTTGTATCGTATAAAATTAAAATTTTTAACATCTGAGTCCACCGTATCATTTACCTAGTAGTTTTCTCTGAACTTCATGCCAGTTTTGAAGTTCACACAGGATATGCTTAGCTCACAGGGGTTACAGTTCAGCTGTTTTGAACAAGAGTTAAAATGGCCAGACTCCCCTGGCGGTCGAGTGGTTAAGATGCCGTGCTTCCAATGCAGGGGGCTCAGGTTCTGTCCCTGGTTGGGGACGTTCCCCGTGCTGCTCAGTGTGGCCAAAAAAAAAAAAACCAGTTAAAATGGTATATCCTATTTTGGGATTTCTCCCAAGATAGGATAGAACTTTGAGCACAGCTGTTACTATTCCGTGTTCTTCAGCAAGTTTTCCATTCCATTGGGAAGATACGTTATTCAAGTGGGTGAGTAAACAGCGCCAGGTCTAGGTCAGGAGCAAACTTGAAGTTTCAGGAGCAGCCAGCAAAACCCTGTTCTGTTCTGTCACAGCTCCAGGTTGCCCAGGCTCTTCCCAGAGCAGTTGTTGCCAATGGCAGTGTTGTCCAGGGGCATAAGAATGGGGGTTCCTCTGAGAGCAGGCCCTTCCTTTTTCATCCCCTGGACATAAACACCCCATTTGCTTCCATGCATGACATATGTCGTTGGTGATTATGTACTTACACGTGAAAATTTCACTGTTACCATTTCTTCTCTTCAAACAGGAATTAATATCCTTGTGAAGTCCAAGGCCTTCCAGTATTTCATGTGTAAGTGTGAAGCGCCACAGCTCTAGGTCTCTGTCCTCCTGAGTCTTACTGCTCCAGAAGGTGGAGGGGCGAGGGCTAAGTCATGCCATTGGCTTTTCATCATAGAAAATTCCAAGCACGTGTGATGGTGGAGGGGCTGTGATGAGCAGCCATGTACCCCTCCCCCAGCTTCAACAGTGATCATCTCCTGGCCAGTCTTTCTTGTCCATCTAATCCCCTCGTCCAGTTCATCACCCCTTCTCCAGACCTGGGGTTTTGGGAATCAAATTCCAGAACCACAGATTGTGGTTGGTTGACACGTCACTTTGACCTGTTTTAATCTGTAGGTTTCTCCCCCATCCATTTTTTCCCTCTTGCAGTATTTAGTTGAAGAAGCAGGATTGTTTGTCCTTCAGTCTTGTTTTCGCATGTTCCTCTGTTGCTTATGTCCTGTAGTTTGGTAGTTAGAGCTAGAGCTGTGTTGTCCAACATGGCAGCCATTAGCCACACATGGCTATTTGAACTTAAGCCAACTAAAATTACAAATTCAGTTCCCATCACAGTAGCCGAAGTCTGAGCACTCAGTAACCACATCTGGTTAATGATGACCAGTGGGACTGCACAGATGCAGACTGTTCTACTCATCCAGGGGTTTGGTGGGATTCACCCTTTCTGAGGAGGTCTGGTTCCATTTAATGGGAAATGGTGTTTAGAGATCACAGTCAGAGATGCTAACAGTACATGTTGCTTGGAGTTGGTTATTGTTTCCATGGTAGGTTTTTTTGTTTTTTTATAAAGATAAACTAGCTTGTGAATTTTTCTTGATATAATTTTGGACTATAGGATTTTTACCTAACTCCATCATCCTTTCATATCTAAGTTCCCAGGCTTAAAATCTTAGTTCCCAGCAATACTGACACAACCACTCACTGGCTGTATCTCACAGTCCACACTGTGTCTCCACACATAGTCCACTCTGTGGACTCGACCCAGTCCACATGGAGTCTCCAAAGAACAATACCAACACAACCCTAACCATTGAAATTGTTAGAAACACCACTGCAGGGACAAACATTTAGATGACTACGTCTTAAGGTCAGCCGGAATAGTTTTTCTCCACGTGGGTACGTCACCATCTAGATGCATGTTTAGATTTATTTCAAAAAATTTTTGCTTTTTAATGTTTCCAATGTTGTGTTGGTTTCTGCCTTTCAATAACACGAATCAGCCATAATTATACATATATCCCCTCCCACTTGAACTTCCCTCTCCTCCCATACCACCCCTTTAGGTCACCCTAGAGCACCAGCCTGGGCTCTCTGTGTTAACGGCAGCCTCTCACCAGGGTCCACTTTACACGATAATGTGTCTGTGCTCTTGTTTTCTCTCCATGGTCCCACCATCTGCCTCCCCCACTGTGTGCACAAGTCCATTCTCTACATGTGCATCTCCTTTCCTTCCCACAGATAGGTTCATCAGTGCTGTTTATTTCTTTTTTTAAAACAATGTTTAGGGGACTTCCCTGGTGGCCCAGGAGTTAAGACTGTGCTCCCACTGCAGGGGGCGGGGGTTTGATCCGCGGTTGGGGGAACTGGGAGCCCACACGCTGTGTGGCACGGCCAAAATAAAATGAAGTGATGGAGCATTTAAACGTTATTTTAGAGATTGCTTTTTACATTTAATTTTGCTGTATAATTATGTAAATACATATATATATGATTACAAGTCAGATCTACCAGACAAAATATATTCAAGGAAGTCTCATTTAATCCTGTCACCTCCCCCAGTGGGTAACTTGTGTTATACTTTATGCTTCCATTTTTAAAAACTAAAGTAGGTGCATATATGCACATTTTCCTGTCTTAAATAAACTAGCACAGTTTATACACTTTTTTCAGCTTTGCTTTTTTCAGTTAACAATATGTCCTAACGACCACACCATATTAATAATACATAGAGATGTTCTTCATTTTTTAAAATATTTAAGTGTTTAATTGCTGATGATAGTTTTTCTTTTCTATGGATATGATACATTTACTTCATGAATTTTTTTTTAACTTGTTTTATTTTTTTAAATTGTGAAAGTGTGATAACACATTTACAGGAGACTTGGAAAATATAGAACAAAATTACATATGGTTCCATTATATGTTACAATTATATATTACATTATATATTATATATTACAATTAAGTAGATACATTAAGATTTTTAGTTGGAGTTTCAGTATCAAACTCTTCAAAAATTTAGTGATATAGATAGAAAAGTAGAAGGATATAGTGGACCTGAAAAGCCCTATGAACCAGTTCAACATAATTAAGATTTATGGTTGACAGTATACCACTTCATGGATGTACTCATAGTTTATTCACCCAGCCTCCTGTCCATCATTTAGGCTGTTTCCAGTTTCTTTGCAACCACAAATAGCTCTTCAGTAAACAGCTTTCAGCATATGTCATTCTGTTTTTGCCAGTGTCTCATTGGGGTGGATCCCATAAGTGGGATTGCTAGACGAAAGGCCAAGTGCATGTGCAAGTTTGCTAATTAGTTCCTGGAGTCATTGAAAGAGCAGATGTCTCTAGGGAGAAACATGTCAGTACTCAAACCCTTTCTATGTGGTCCATCTTATACATCAGCTTGGAATAAGCTGCAGGTTTTATGGAAACAGTTTTTAAAATTTTTATCAATTAAAATAGTTTCTACTGTACTGGAACATCTTAACTGGTATCCCTACAGTGACAGAGAGCGTGTCTTTAGAAATCTGTAGCTGTTTTCTAAGTGAAACCACCGGTCGATGTAGCTCATGGTAAAAGCACTCAGCAGGAAGGCACCTGTTATCTGGGTGTAGGGAGCCGCCCTGCATTCTCTCAGAGTTGCCTATAAACTAACCAGGGGCTGCAGCTGTGACCTGTGGATTTCCGCACCCACCTGTGCTCGCTCTCTCATGAGCCTGTCTGTTGCAGATTTGGTGGTAGCGGTCAACGGGGTCTGGATCCTCGTGGAGACCTTCATGCTGAAAGGTGAGCCCGGCAAGGGGACTGGCCTGTCCTGTGGGTACACCTGGCCCACCTGTTTTTTTTATTTATTTGCAACTGTGCTGGGTCTTTGTTGCTGGCTGTGGGTTTTCTCTGGTTGTGGAGAGTAGGGGCTTGTCTCTGTTGCGGTGCACAGGCTTCTCACTGCAGTGGCTTCTCTTGCCGTGGAGCACGGGCTTTAGGCACGTGGGCTTCAGTAGTTGCGGCATGTGGGCTCGGTGTTTGCGGCTCCCAGGCTCTTCGAGCATGGGCTTAGTTGCTGCCCTGCATATGGGATCTCTCCCAACCAGGGATTGAACCCATGTCCCCTGCACTGGCAGGCAGATTCTTAACCACTGGACCAGGGAAGCCCCTCGCCCACCTCTTCAACTGCCGCCCCTTTTCTTACAGGTGGGAACTTCGTCTCCAGGCACGTGCCGTGGAGTCACCTCGTCTTTCTGACTAGTAAGTTTCTGACATGGCCTTGGTCTTGTCCTCGCCACTGGCTGGAACCTCCTTCTGGGTTAGGGTCTCCTGGCTCTTCTCTAAAGCAGGGAAGTGTCAGCAGCAGGGAAGCAAAAATTGAGTCTGATTCTCCCCCGTCCCTGTTCTAAACTCTTTGGTGGTTGCCCACTGCCCTTTGGACCAAGTCCCTGTGCTGGGCGTGACTCACAGGGCCACGGGGGCCCCTTCAGCCTTCATTTGAGGCCTCGTCTGTCACCAGCACCACCCCGCCTTGTCCCCCAGAACACATCCTACTCCCCAGGACCCCCTGCCGTCTCTTACCCCTGGGCCTCTGCCTGGGTGTCTCCTCTGCCAGTGCACTCATCCCCTCACCACACCCCTCTGCCTGACACTCCTCTCCCCCCATCATGTCTAAACATTAGACATGACTAGTAATGCCGTGTCCCAAATTGTTTTCATTCTTCTTAAAAAGTGGGACTTCAACTGCCTTGATCAGTACCCTCTGGCGTCCTCTGCGGAGTTCAGAGTAGCATAGGGACTCAGCACACACACTCGGGTCAGAGGGCCCTGGGGGTCCATTCCTGGCTGTGCCTCTTGTGTGACCCGAAGTCCCCTCCCCAGCTCCCCCTTCACCTCCTCCTTTCATCATGTTCCAGGGACTCCCACCTTCCTTCTGCCTCTTAAGCAGGCCAAGACCACATCTAGGCTGGCCCTTGATTGTTTCAAATGTAACACCTCCCCCAGTGTAACATACTCATTCCCTGTCTTCCTCTAAACTCTAAGCACCCAGTGCAATGCCTGGCACGGAAGTCATGCTCAGGAAATATCCGTCAGATGGACAGACAGTGCCTGGCACCCCCCGCCCCCAGACAGCGGGAGCACATGCTGGTCTTGTTAGCAGGTGGCCCTGGGTGGGCAGCATCTGGGCCTGGCCCTGCTCCAGGGCCCACACTTTCACTGTGGGCGCAGGTGGGATGTGGGTGTCTGCAGGACACACGACCAGACCTTAGGAGGGTCCTGAGAAGAGACAGGCCAGGTGTCGGGGAGGCCACAGTAGGGCCCCTGCTCACTGCCTCCTCCTGCTCACAGTCTACGCGGTAGAGCTGTTCCTGAAAGTTGCCGGCCTGGGCCCCATTGAGTACCTGTCCTCAGGATGGAACCTGTGAGTACAGAGCATGTGTCGCTCCTTTTTTTTTTTTTAAATATTTATTTATTTGACTGTGGAGGGTCTTAGTTGTGGCGCCCAGCGTCTTCAGTCTTTGCAGCATGTGGGATCTAGTTCCCTGACCAGGGATTGAACACAGGCCCCCCTGCCTCGGGAGTAAGGAGTTCTAGCCTCTGGACCACCAAGGAAGTCCCCAGAGCATGTTTCTCAACCACGTCAGAAACTCTGATGAAAGCCACTGGCCCTCTCCCTCCTCACCCACCACCAGAAGGTCCGAGGCCAGCTTGGGTCTCTGTCTCCTGGAGGGGTTCTGCCTGTGGCTCTGGGCACTGCTGGGGTCAGGCCCTCATCTTCCTCCCTGGGACCACCCCACCTGTCCCTCCTGGATGAGGCCTCTTGGGGGGTCCTTAGGCCGGCTGGCTCTTTCTGAGTCACCGAACCCCACACCCCTCCCTGACAACTAAGCTCTCTCATCCTCCATGAAAACCAAAGCACTCACAGGGGAGGTGGCACGCAGCCTGATGCATGGTCACCATCGAGCTGGAGGCCCCTCTCCCTGTTCCAGAGGCCCCAAGAGGTCGCTCACTGCCCACGAAAGTTAACTCACCTGCAAAGTCAGGCCACGCTCATGTGGTCTCCGGTCATGAGAGTGAAATAGGTTAATAAGTAGGGAGGAGCTGGGCAGAGCAGCAGGTTGTGGTTGGCAGGTGCAGGGCCTTAATATGTATCTGGGGGGGGGCGGTCCTCTATCCTGCGTGGGGGGGAGCTGGCCTCAGGGGGCCTCCACTGTGGTCCTGCCCCACCCACAGTCCCTTCACCAGGGTCACTGGTGTATCCCGTGTCTGCCGTGAGACCTCCAGGAAAGGCTTTCCAACCCCCGAGGGGCGTACTGTTGACTGAGAGGCCCAGCGACGCCAGCCTCAGAGACACCCGACGGCAGCAGGAAGCTGGCCGGCTGCGGGGCCTGCACCTGCCTTTGCGGTGGTTTGGTGTGTGGGCTCCAATCATCACGTGTGCTCAGAGTCATAACCAGAGCGCCACAACCTCTGAGGGTCCATGGGGACCCTCTGAGCCCCTACTGCACCTCAGCACTGATTTTTTGAGTCTCTTGTCAAGAAAACCCTCTCTTGCTCTCAACTTTCCCCTGGCCACCACCGTAGGAAATGGTACACGTTTGTAGGAACCTGGGGACGTTGTCCCTTACCAGCTGGGGGGTCCCCCTAGAGTGGGGGAGCCTGGGGGGGTGGGCTGAGCGGACCTCCACTTCTCTTCCTCCTTCCTTCCCCATCCCCAGGTTCGACTTCTCCGTCACAGCCTTTGCCTTCCTGGGACTGCTGGCTCTGGCCTTCAACATGGAGCCCTTCTACTTCATAGTGGTCCTGCGTCCCCTCCAGCTGCTGAGGTGACAGCAGGGCTGGGTCTGGTGGGCGGGCAGTGACCAGACGGAGCCCGAAGGCTCACCGGCTGGGTGTCAGAGGTGGCCCGTCCCGTCCTGCCCCCAACGTCCTGGCACTGCCACCGCCCTTCCCAGGGTGCCAGTCACCTAAGCCAAGTGGCCAGCTGGTGACTGGGGGAGAGGAGGCACTCGGGGCAGAGAGGCCCGGGGCCTGCCCTGACCCCACCCCCCGGTGCAGTGTACTGGCCAGGCTGCAGCCACGCCCAGCATCTGCAAGTGACCTGGCCGGCCTCCCTCTTCCCTCACTCAGGTTGTTTAAGCTGAAGAAGCGTTACCGCAACGTGCTGGACACCATGTTTGAGCTGCTGCCCCGGATGGCCAGGTAGCGCCCTGACTCTGAGCCCCTAGGGCCAGGTGCCCTGAGGCTTGTGCCCTCTCGGGGCGGGCAGCTGGGGGGGTTGTCGTGGGGGGGGGGGGGG
>NW_011495054.1:4735623-4754170 GCF_000754665.1 Bison bison bison
CCACACCGCAGACTGGCGGGTGGGGACGGGGTGGAGGAGTTGCCTAGAGGAGGTACTGTCTTTCTCTCCCCTCCTGCAGCTGCTGAGAGGGAGAAGGTCTTAGCCAGCAGCAGAGAAATGCCAAGTGGAGGAGGATGTGGGGGGCGAGTCCGGGGGTTCCCACCAGCACCCTGGGGACTCCCCTTGAGACAGGAAGACAGGCAAGAGAGCTGGGGGTTGGGGGTGGTGGGTGCTGGGCAGGAAACCAGGCTGGTCCAGGCCAGATGCTCCTCGGTCAGACCTTGGTTTCTTTAAATTTTCTGTCCTCTGTCAAGGTGACCGACTGTCTTGTAACCTTCCCCCCACCCGTCTCCCCGGCCAGTACAAGCACAGTGGCAGACGCCTACCGCTGGCTGAACCACTCCGTGGGCAACAGGACCATCGTGGAGGAGGGCTATTACTATCTCAATAATTTTGACAACATCCTGAACAGCTTTGGTGAGTACAGGAAGCCCAGGCGGGGGTGGCACCCACAGGTCCCAGGTGCCGGGGAGTGCAGCTGGCCGAGGCCTCCCCCTCCCCAGGGCATGTGCCACGCTTGCTCAAGTCCTCTCTGGCCCCCACGGAGCGTCTGGTTTGCCACCCCAGGGCTCACTTGGTCGCCAGGTTTTCCTGCATCTGCTGTCCCTTTCCCAGCATTGGGGAGCAGCAGAGCTCCTCGCTTGGCTGGGAGGGGTACAGCCTGATGCTGGGGAGCCACCCCCCGTGTCATGGGGGTGCCCAGCCACAGTACCCTGTGCCACCCAGGCCAGGCCCACGCAGCTCTGCTCCTGGCTTCCACAGAAAAGCTGGGAGGGCAGGGGGCCACGGAGGGATGGGGCCTTGCCAGACACAGCTTTCTCAGAACATCCCCTCATGACATCCTAGACTGAGGAAGGTCTGGGGGGCTCTTCCTCAGGATCCCCACTGCAGCATCTCGAGCTGCTGAGGCAAAAGACGCATGCTTTGGGGGCCAGGCTGAGACGGGACCACTTCCTATGGGGGAGGCGCTCTGGAAGGGTCTTGGCCGCTCTCTCTGGAGCTCACAGCCCAGGCTGGCAGACAAGTGCCTGGTACCCAGGATAGGTGGAGAGAGGCCACTGACCCCACTTTGCAAAAGCGGGTCTGATCAAGACGCTTCTGTCTCTCCCTTCTGTTTGGCAGTGACCTTGTTCGAGCTCACGGTTGTCAACAACTGGTACATCATCATGGTAAGGACCTCCCCGTCAGCTCTTGGGGGGTCTGCCCACCATTCTGAGGCTAGGTCTCCCTCACCCAGCCCCGCGTGGGGTGCATTGCTCTCCTGTCCCCCACAGGGGGCGGGGTTCTGTGGGGAGACCAGGATATAGGCTGAATCCCGGGGCCACCCCACCATTAGCTGAACGTGGCCTTGTTCCCCACCCTCTCTGCACATCCCTCACCAGCCAGGAGAGGCCAGGCAGCCTGTGGTCTCTGTCCTGCTCCCACCGCTGTGGGGGAAACTTGCCAATCAAGGAACAGTGTGGCCAAGGTGCTTGGTTGGTTTTTCCCATCCTTTAAATTCTTCCAAAGGCTGCCCGCCTTAGTCCCAAGCCATTAGCTGTGGGTGGGGAGGCGTCCAGGCCTAAGGAGCACAGAGGAGTTTTTGCACCCAAGAAGCCATTGGCCTCCTTTGTCTCCGCAACTGAAGGCAAATCAGGAAGGGTCTGTAAAGAGCGGGGGCCATGAAGAAAGCTGGTAGACAGCGCATCCCCGCCCCCGCTCGCTCACCGCCTGCTTCCCTCCGTCCGCAGGAAGGTGTCACCTCCCAGACCTCACACTGGAGCCGCCTCTACTTCATGACCTTCTACATCGTGACCATGGTAGGTCGGGGGCCGCAGAGTGCCCGCCGTCCTCTGCCTTCACAAGCCGCCTCCTCACCCGGTGCAGTTCGGGGAGAAGGGGGCCGGGGATACATCTGGCCGGGCTCTGGGGCCCCATCGCAACTCACACCCCCCCATTCCTCTCGCCTCCTCTCCCTGTGCCTGGCCAGGTGGTGATGACCATCATTGTGGCCTTCATCCTCGAAGCCTTTGTCTTCCGAATGAACTACAGCCGCAAGAACCAGGACTCGGAAGGTTGGTGCAGGTGTCTGCCACTTGTCTTTCTGTCCAGCTGTCAGCTTTTCAGCTGTCTGGATGTCCAGTCTTCTGGCAGTTCAGCTTATCAGTCTGGCTTATCTTTCTTGACCTCTTATTTGCATTATTTTCAAATACTTAATGACCAAAAAAAAGCTCAGGATCTCATCTTAAAAACCAGAACAATACAGGTCAGAGATCAAGACCCCAGCAGCCCTGTGTCCCACCTTTCGCATCTCCCAGACTGCTCACCCCTTAGCTCTTCCTTTTAGTTACCATCCCTGTGTTCCTAAACATGTTTGTCCTCTGGTTCTTGATTTAAACGATGTAAATACTGCGGGCCGCAGAGTCCATAGCAGCTTGACAAGCCTGGCTTCAGTGACTTGCCTCCCTTTTCCTGGGTTGCATGGCTTTCTGTGTACTGATCCTCTATTCTTTCCAGATTCTCCATCAAAACCACCACATCCCTATGGCTGCTTGTTTCCAAATCTCTGTCCTCTCAGGCCACCTGATCATTTCCTTCTGGCTGGGGGATGGCCTCCTGCAACCCTGTGTCCCCTGAACGCTGCTGGCCTGAGCAGCGCTCCTCACAGCAACTGAAGGGCAGGAACCGGGAGGGATGGAGTGCTAGGTGGTAGGGGCGACATGGGGGATTGGATCCTGCAGATCCAGGGAACCTTAAGCCCCCCACAGGGGCAGCAGGGACGCTGGCTAAACCATACCAAGCCAGGCGCCTTCCCACCGCCCTGCCCTCCCGCAGTGGACGACGGCATCACCCTGGAGAAGGAGCTCTCCAAAGACGAGCTGGTCGCAGTTCTGAAGCTCTACAGGGAGGCAGGGGGAGCCAACTCAGACATTGCCCAGCTGCTCAAGATCCTCTCCCAGCTGGAGAGATACGAGGTGGGGAGCCCCAGGGCCTCGTCCGAAGGAGCTCAGTGCAAACCCTCCCCCACTGTCCATCCCCTGAGAGAGAGAGAGAGAGTTTGTGTCTGTCTGGTTTGTCTGTCTGTCTGTCTGTCTGTCTGTGCTGGGCCTTAGTTGCGGCACAGACTTAGTTGCCCCGAGGCATGTGAGATCTCAGTTCCCCAACCAAGGATCAAACCCACAGCCCCTGCATTGGAAGATGGATTCTTAGCCACTGGTTGGTGTTTAGTTGCTCAGTCGTGTCCAACTCTTTGCAGCCCCATGGACTATAGCCCGCTAGGCTCCCCTGTCCATGGGATTCTCCCAGAAAGAATACTGGAGTGGGTTGCCATTTCCTTCTCCAGCTTAATCACTGGACCACCAGGGAAGTCCCCTGTCCCCACAGGTTTTAGTGATTTTTGGGGGGAGAGGGGGGCACCTTTGCAGAAGCCAGAGGAGCAGGTGAGTCCTGCTGAAGCCGGGCACCAGGGCCCAGACTCGGGTGGGTCCCTGTAACCTCTCCATTCTTCCCCAGCAAAATACCTTGGTGTTTCTGGGACGGAGATCAAGGACCAAAAGCGACCTGAGCCTAAAGATGTACCAAGAGGAGATTCAGGTAGGAGCACCCCCCGACCGCGCTGCAAGCTCCTCCTGCCTGGGAGTGGTCCTCCCCACTGCTGGGCAGGGGCTGATCTCCAGTCCCCGTCTTGAGTTGTGGGGCGTGCTTGGTGGGGAGTTCTGGGATTATCTGTTGGAACCACCACCAGTGGTGCTTCAGGGCTCAGCCTTGAACCCTTGAAGCATTAGTTCCCCAACACAGGTAGCCCCCTATCTGCTCTTCCGCATCTGACCTCATCTCCTTCTCATCCTCTGAGCCAGAACCGAGAAGGAAACATGCACAGCAGGAGACACACAGGGCAGAGGGAGCGGGGTGGGGTGGTTCCTGGCCGGCTTGCCAGGACCAGCCTCTTCGAAGAGGGGAGTTAGGAGGTGCATGAAACTTCATGGAACTTTACACAACTTGTGAGCTCCAGGTTTTCGGGTGTAAGATAAGGACACCCAGCTCAAAGGGGATATACCATGGAATGTCGGGGGGGCCACGTCTCTTTGTGAACCACACAGATTACGTTCACAAGTAAAGGGTAATTATTACCTGGGCCTCATTTACAAAGAGGATTGTGCAAAGCACATTGGACAAGGAGGTTTGCACACCTCTAATTAGAAAGGGAAAGACTGCACAGTAATTTTTCCACTTAGGGGCACAGTCAGCCTTTCCAGCAGGTCTGGGGTATGAGTGGTATTCAGTCCCAGTTGGGTGGCACGGGCAGCAGACTCTCTGCTGCTGCCCACAGCAGGCGGAGGGCCCAGTGCTGCCCGGCCTGGGTGACCCCCATCAGGCTGGGGTTAGCTGGCAGAACTGGGGCGGGACCCACTCAGCACCCTGTCTGCTCTCTTGCCTTAGGAGTGGTATGAGGAACATGCCCGCAAGCAGGAGGAACGACAGCTCAGCAGCTGCGTGGTCCCTGCCACCCAGCAGCCTCCAGGCAGCCGCCAGCGCTCCCAGACCATCACCTAAGCCCAGCCTGCAAAAGCCATCTCTTCTATGCAATAACACAATAGTATTATTTTACTACAATGTATCAAAGTAATGTATGTGTATATATGTATGTTATATATATGTATACACATCCATATATAGATGCACATATTTATATACAGAAAGGAGAAAAAGGCTGACAAGATGGGGTTTGGTTTATAACCGCCTTACCCTGTTTAACCCTGGAAGTCGGCTTCGTCTCGGGGGCGGTCAGGCCACCAAGAGCGGCTCTTAACGTGGAAGGCTCCAGAAGGCCCCTTCACAAGAGCACGTGAACAGGGCTGGCCTTCACAGTGGGCCCGCGTGCCTGTCGCACTGTCTTCCTGACGCTGCTCTCAGAATCCTTCCCTGCCCGGCAGCCTCCCCACTGACCTGCCCTACGGCCCAGGGCTCCTGTGTCCTGCTTTGGGGACAAAACCACTTAGGAAGGAAAGAGCCCACATCCTCAGGATGGTATTTCTCCAGATGTGATGATCATGGAATGGGTGTTCCCTTGGGAAACCAGTACCCAGCAAGCACCTGCCGGAACGAGTGATCCGGGGCCATGGGTACTCCATGTGGTCAGATCTCAGCCAGCGCCGGGCGGTCAGAGATTCTGTATCCTGGCTCCATGAGCCTTCTCACCTACCGTAAGTTTTAACCCTTGTTGCTGAAAATGCTTCTAAGATGGTCCATAGGAGGAGAATAGGCCAGAGGCCAGGCCAGTGGCTACCACCCCAGACCAAGTCCTAAAGTGAACGGGCTTTCTCCTTAAATCCTTTTGCCTTGGGATTGTCCTGTTCAAGCAAAAACATATTTTGGTTAATTCAGGATTCTGCCAAAGACCGCAGCAGGTCCTTCACATGTGTGCGTGCTGAGGAAAGGGAACAAAAAGCACAGAGGCTCACCTCGGGCCATCCACGGCCGCCCAACTCGTTGGTCCCCTTGGCCAGCTCTGCCCTCACCTTGAGCAAGTCACTCCCCGTGGACTTGACTGAGGTGGGAGCGGGGACTCGGCTCGCTCCAAGGTTTCCCCATCCCAGGAGTAGGTTCAGATAGCCCCTCGGTTTCCCGGGGACCTTGGGCGAATCCTGAGATTGGAGTGCCTTCGGGGCGTGAATGCACGGCAGGCGGGGTTAGCAGTGGTGGCAGTGGTGGCTCCCAGGCTGCACACCCGGTGCAGGAGGCAGCATGCAGGGAGGACGGGGCAGGGGGAGGAGCCCCCGCTGGGCGTCCTGCTCCAACCGCAGCTCTCCAGCTGCCTCCGTGAGCTAGAAAGGCGGTAGGGGGCAGGGGTGGGGTGGAGTGCAGAGACTCCGCCCTCCCCGCATTCTCTTTCCAGCAGGGCAGGACCCGGCTCCCCTACCCATCTCCATGGCCAAGTCTTGACTGTGGCCTCGGAGGGTTGATCGCCAGAGCCAGCATCCCATAGCTCTGCCCCTCATCAGGGGAGGAGTGGTGGTGGTTTTGTTTTTTTTTTTTAAGCACAGCCCTTTAGGAAAACAAACCAATCACTGAGAACCACTGAGGTTTCCACCAGGAATCAGGAGACGGACATTGTCTTCCTCATCTCTGGGGAGCGACAGGCTGCTGTGGGCAGCTTGGCACCAGGCCCAGGCCTGGACCCCTTCCCCGCTCCAGAGAAGGAACTTTATTTGCACAACCGGGTGCCTTTTAGCTTTTATGTACTGAAATGGGCATTCTGGAAGCAGGAGGCAAGGGGCAGCCTTGAAAGGAGGGCATGAGTCCTCCGATCTCAGCATCTGCCCTCAGAAGGGGGTCCCAGGGAGGCTGAGTGTACCCCACGCCCACCCTCAGGGTGATGGCTGCTACCAGGAAGAGTGGAGTTGAGTCCAGGCTCCCCAGCCATCCTGCGAAAGGTCCTGTTTCAGTTAGGAACGGGCTGGAGGCCAAGGGGCAGCAGTGCGGATGGCCCGACCCCAGCCCCCCGTGGGCGCCCTCGTCACTGAGGCTAAGGACAGCTGCCCGTGGGGTCACGGGGGCTCCTCAGGCGGACCCTCCCACTCACACACAGGCCACCGAGCAGGGAGCGAGTGTCACTTAGGGCTGTGAGCTCACCCAGCTCAGACACTCTCACCTCAGCTTGGTGACACCGACGTGAGACGCGCCAGCCTGCTCTGGGTCCCTACCACCTATCAGTCAGCGTCTGATGGCCCTGTGCCGTGACCCAGCTTTGGGAGGGGGACGCCATCCGGCCCCTCCTCCTTGCTTCCCTCCCCTAACCCAGCCTTACTCCACACCACGTGACAATCATTTTGTATCGGTAGCGGGAACGACGCTGTAAGGTTTTGTACGTCGGCGATTTGTTACCTAGAAAACCCACCGTGCTGCGGATTTCTGGCATATTAATAAAGAGCCTCCGCTTTGTATGTGTGGCTGCCGCCTCGTGACTTCCAGCAGGCACCACGCGGTGGCTTCCATGATCGTGGGAAGCAGGAAAAGGACCCAGCCGTGCCAGTCCATGGCACCACCTCAGCCCCACCCCTAGACGCACCACAAAGTCCAGATCCGTCAGGCCCAAGAACCTTCGGCCCTGGATCCAACTGCCTGTCACCCTGGCCCGGGTTAAGAAGAACTAGTAACAGCTGGGTGTATGTTATTTTCTGTGTCCTTGAAATTTTAATAATTATGTTCATTGGAAGAAAAGACAGTTGAATCCCTTTACTGCTGGCCTAAGGCATCAAGCAAATGGAAAAAGGCTTATTAAAAAGGGGGTCACTGGCTGCCAGCAGGAAGGCACCCAGGAGTGCTCACCACCCTCCCAGAGCTTGCAGGCAGGGGAACCCCAGCCAAGGGCTCCCCCTGAGGTAGGCACCAGGCACCGTCAAACTGACTCCTGTTTTGCAGCTAGGGAAACCTCTGAAGTCAGCAGACAGTTCTAGAGGCAGAGCCTGGAGCTGCACCGTCTAATTTGGAGCCGCTGATGGGCCATTGCCACTGGCTGCCATTGTGGAGCAATACGTATTGTGATTACTTCCACCTTTTTCTTTTGGCTTTATCAGCATGGCGACTCAGAAATTCACAATTAGGGTCACGTCTCCTATTTCTGCTGGACGGTGCAGCTCCAAAACTCAGAACACTTTGTATGCTGACCCGACACGGGCTATCTGCCAGGTCTGAGTCACCCCGATTCCCTAAACCCTGGTTTGGCAGCCCTCTGAGCCCTGAGAAACGTTGCAAGAAGGCAGCAAGGGGTGACTAACCGCCTCCAGCCCTGAAGTCTTTGGGGTCTTCCCGAACCAGCCTGGAAGGCATCCAGGCTTCCCCCTTCGACCCAGACCCCGACCTTCAAAAGAGGCTCTGGAGGTAATGCAAGGAAGTCTTCCGCCTGCTGCTGGGACTCTGTCCACAGGGAAGCCCCGTCACCATAGTCCCAGAAACAACGTTTGACTGTCCTCACTGCGCACAGCAGTGACCTGGAATCTTTGGCAGATAGCACGGCCCCCACAAACCCACACCCCATTCACAGCTGGGGCCACGCGGGTTCTGCAGAAGGCACTTCGTCCTCCGTCTCACCGCCTGCAGTGACACCTCCCGACCGCCAGGCGGACCCTGACGCAGCGTCACTCACACAGTTTTCAAGTGAATCACTCCAAATTCAGTGAGCAGGGCCACCACGAGGAAGGTCAGGTAGAGGAGGAGCAGGCAGCAGCCGTAAACTCGGCTCAGCTGGAAGCACTGCAGTGGAACCAAGACCAGGGAACAGACGAGGCTGAGGCCCAGGGTGCCCGCCAAGATCCACACCAACAGTCCGTCCGGCTCCAGCTGCAGGGGGGAACAGGGGAGAGAGGCTGGGTTACGGCAGCCGACAGTCAAACTGAGGTTTGAGGGCCCCTCGTTAGGGACCAGGGAGGGACTTTTGGCCTCCCTGTGAGACGGCTGCCCCAACTTGAAGTTCAATGTTTTTAAACCACCTGAACGTGAACGTGCGCATGCTCAGTTGTGTCCAACTCTTTTGTGACCCCCCAGGGACTGTAGCCCCCCAGGCTCCGCTGTCCATGGGGAATAGTCAGTCCCCTTCCCGCTTCTTTCCCCTCCAGACTTAGCACCTATCTAACACATATGCAAGGCTTAACCCTAGGCACTACGCTAGGTATTTCACACCCACCATGCCCTTTCAGCCCCCATCGTGTAAGGGGGCCTTCATGATGATCACAATCCGCAGTCGAGGAAACCGAGTATGGCTGGCCCTTGAACAGCACTGGTTTGAACTGCCTGAGTCCACGCGGGTGGGTTTCTTTCAACCCTAGTATCTGTACTTTCATTTCACAATCTTTAAGCCAGGGGGAAAAGTCCATGCTGGATTAGAGATCACAACATGTGGAATCCAAAGAGCTAGGGTTTGAGACTTCCTGCTGGTCCAGTGGCTAAGACGCCGCGCTTCCAATGCAGGGGGCCCAGGTTTGATCCCTGGTCAGGGAACTAGATCCCATATACCGCAATGAAGAGCTGGTATAGACAAATATTAAAAAAGAAAAACAGCTAGGGTTTGAGTCCTGATTCTATCCTAACTCTTTCAGTATCCTGCCCCTGGGCCATTCATTTATCAATTCCTTTGCTTTTGAGGCTGGAGAAGGAAATGGCAACCCACTCCAGTATTCTTGCTGGGGAAATCCCATGGACAGAGTAGCCTGGCGGGCTGCAGTCCATGGGGTCGAAAAGAGTCGGATACTCACTGTCACTCACTCACTTGCTTTTGAGGCAGAGACAGCACTACGCAGATTTGTGACGTGGGGCGGTCAGCACCCCTAATTCCTGCATTGTTCAAGGATCAACTGTAGTACGTGACAGAGCCCAAATCCGAAGTCCAAGCTCTTACCCTCCCCTGCCTTCCATACAACAACATATGTCCACACAAATGTGTGGGTACACGTGTGCACCAAAAGCCCCGTGTATTCTGCAACCAGACGTGGGACCAGACAGTAGGTACATGTTTAAGAGCAACCTGTTTTTCAGCCAACAGTACAGCGCGGACTTCCTTCTGTGATGACCTCTTGTAATGCCCTGTGTCTTACGCAATCAACTGCACAAGCATTTCCAAAACTCAGCACAAAGGCAGAGGAAATGCCGACACACACTCCACAAGAAGCCAAAGGAAAGAAACAGGGCCCCCAGGGGGCCAACCCTGAAGCCTCATTATCTGGAGCTGTCTGAGAGTCAGGAATGAAAGGAACCTATTAAACCCAAGAGAAGTATAAACAAAATCTGCAGACAGAGGGTGTTTACCCCTTAGAAAAGTGAACTTTTCAAGCAGTAGCTATTTGGCTTATGGGTGTGGCCACTGTGAAAGGCCGGCCCACCGCCAGTTCATTACACATCATCCACACGGCTATTCAAGAACTAGCTGCCTCCTGCAGAAAGAGCTGGGCGACTTTGTTCCCATGAATGACTCCATCATTCAGCTGCACACCCAAGTGCTTCCACACGATTCGCCTTAAAACTGTCCCCTGGGCCACATGCCCCACCCCATCTTCATCCTTTTCTGGTCTGGCCTCGGAATTCGAGTCCCTGGGAATGTACACTCTGGGCAAATCTGGGTCACATCTGCCTTGCATGGGGCACTATGCAATATTTCCAAAGAGAAAAGTTCACCTGCTGCTGCTGCTAAGTCGCTTCAGTCGCGTCCGACTCTGTGCGACCCCATAGACGGCAGCCCACCAGGCTTTCCCGTCCCTGGGATTCTCCAGGCAAGAACACTGGAGTGGGTTGCCATTTCCTTCTCCAATGCAGGAAAGTGAAAAGTGAAAGTGAAGTCGCTCAGTCGTGTCCGACTCCTAGCGACCCCATGGACTGCAGCCCACCAGGCTCCTCCATCCATGGGATTTGTCAGGCAAGAGTACTGGAGTGGGGTGTCACTGCCTTCTCCGAAAGCTCACCTAGGAATCCCAATTTCTTCTCCTCAAAAAAAGCTGGAAGATCTGGCCATAGGAGGCCCATCCAAGTCACCTACACAATTGGGTTACCTGCCCCCAAGTAGTGTTTTCTTGCTGGTGAACTGTCCCTCAAGGGTCCTAACCTTCATATGTCTCCAGGTAGTGTATTTACAAGTGCAGATTTCCAGCCCACCACCCCCTGGAATGCCGGGGTCAAGAGGTCTCATGTGCCCCCAGAGAATTTGCAGAGCCCCTTGAATCCACAGAGCCTCTTCTGCTCAGTGCATTTCAAATCTATGGAGGTTCCTCCCTTCTGGGGCTGTTGTCAACTCTCATCCTGGCCTGTCCTCTCCCAACAGGGTTGGGATAAGGTGTTCAGCCTGGCCCTTATCTCGTGTGTGCTTATCCAGGAAGTTGGGAGGTGGGATCAACCCATTTCACAGGTGAAGAAGCTGAGACTTAGAGACCCTCAGAGTTCTACTTCAGTGAAAGTCCTATAACAAGACACTTCAGTGATGAGACCAAGACAGGAGTCCAGAGCCTTCCTGCCCCCTTCCCTCAAAGCTACATCTTATTAATAATTACTCCATGACCTTGCAAGGAAGACTTTTAACCCTATATACAAAATATTTTAAAGATATGATACAAATCAGACATCACACATTTCGACAAGTCCTCTCCCCAATAAGTGTAACCTACTGAGATGTGAATGGTCTCTGGTCCAGAGCGGGGAGGGGAAGAGAAGAGACCCTTATGAAGCGGCTCCTTGTTGAATCATCTGGTACTTACCTTCACCTCCATGTGGCTCCTGGAGATCTGGAGCAGGCAGCCCAGCCCCACCCCCACCAGCATGTCTGCAGCCCAGTTCAGGAAGTCTGTTGGAATAACACCCCATAACCCTGACTGAACACACCCACTGATCTTTCTGATCTCTGGCTGCAACCCACTCCGTTCCCTCAAAAGCCCTCTCTGAGGAAACCCTATCCTTAGCGCCTAAGAGTGTCCACTGTACATTCTGCCTCAATCTGTAAGGATCGCAGGAAGGGACAAACACCTGGGGCCTGGTGAGATGGAGAAACAGAGTTCATGTGAAGTGACTGGGAGGACTGGTGATGGAGCATGGCACGGGGGACACTGCTCCAGCCAAGGCTCAATCCTTCCCACCCCAGCCTGAGAGGTCAGGACAGGCCACAGCCCTACAGCCAGGAGCAGGTCACGGCAGGCAGCAGGCCGTGACAAATGGCAGGAGGCATCTGCACACGGGTCACATAGCTGGCACGTGGCAGTGCTGGAACTGGGACCCAAGACTGCTTGGATTCCAAGCCTTGCCTTTTTCACAGCCCTAGGCTGCCTGACCTTCTCTTTTCTATACAGACCAGGCAAATGAAAGCCTACAGGACAATCCGGCCCACTGTCTGCTTTTATTAATAAAGTTTTATTGGGACAGTCAGGCCCATTCGTTCATGTATTGCCCATGACTGTTTTCACACTTCAGTAGAAGAGTTGAGGAGTGGCAAAAGAGTGCTATGGCCCACGAAATCTAAAATATGTACTCTCTGACCCTTTAAGAAAAAGTTTGCCAGAATTCCCTGGCGGTTCAATAGTTTAGAGTCTGCTTGCTAATGCAGAGGACATGGGTTCGATCTCTGGTCCAGGAAGATTCCACACGCTGCAGGGCAACTAAGCCAGTGTGCCACAGCTACCAAGCCTGCATGCTGCAACTACCGAAGCCCATGCACCCTAGGGGCCATGCTCTGCAACACGAGAAGCCACTGCAGTAAGAAGCCTGTGTACCGCAGCTAGAGTAGCTCTCACGCGCTGCAACTAGAGAAAGCCTGTGCAGCAGCAAAGACCCAGCACAGTCAAAAACAAGTAAATAATTAGGGGAAAAAAGAAAAAATGTGCCAACCCTGACATCTACAAACCATGACATCTATGAGAGGGAGAGAGGTCTTCCACAAGCTTAGTGTGTGGGTACCTACTGATAAGACCTCTGCCCTAACAAGATGAACAGCTGCCGTCACTGCTGTTTACCAAGCACTTCTGTCACTTCATTCGATCTTTACAACAACCTATGAGGTCAGTCCTCTTAACACCCCCATTTTATAGATGAAAAAGCTGAGGCCCAAGCAGCCGAGGCACCTGCCCCAGGCGTTCCCGTGAAAGCCCGTCCGGAGGGGGAGGAATAGAGCCCACCCGTGGCTCCCAGCACTGAGGGAAGGGCCACCACAGAAAGGATACTGAAGATGATGCCACCGAAGCAGGCCGAGAACGCCATCCTCGGGTAGCCCTGACGGGCCAGCGTGAAATCTGAGAAGACATCTGTGTGGAAACAAGAGAAGGCCCTGAGCAGTGCGAGACTTCCCTGGCCCTTGTTGGTCACCAGTTCCTTCATTCTTACCCACAGTCATTCAGTCAACAAACACTGACGGACATCTGCCTGACTCTGACACTGGCTTGTCTGGGTGCTGTGGGCGGCCACATTGCCCCGTGAGACACAATTCCCTCCTTAATTCTTTTCACCTGCTTCTTTCCCACCAGGGGCAACCTCGTGGGTGTGACAAGCCAGCGCCAGTCTTTCACCCAGGTCCTGACCCTGCTGGCACAGTGCGCGTAGGATACGTCACTTCAGTCGTGTCCAACTCTGCAACCCCGTGGACTGTATGTGGCTTGCCAGGCTCCTCTGTCCGTGGAATTCTCCAGGCAAGAATACTGGAGTGCATTGCCATTTCCTCCTCCAGGGCATCTTCCCGACTCAGGAGTCAAACCTGTACCTCTTGTGTCTCCTGCATTAGCAGATGTGTTCTTTACCACTAGTACCACCTGGGAAGCCCCAGCATATACAGTACCTCTGTGCAAATTAGGAAAAGGGGCCCAAAAAGGTGAGTGGAAGGAGAGCTAGTTTTGGGGCCTTTGACTCCTTGTCAGCATGCCCTTGGGCCTTGTACAACCTGACTAACCGTACTTGGCAGCTCTAACTATGTATTGGATTGGCCAAAAAGTTCATTCTGCTTTTTCTTACTGTCAAATGGAAAACTCCAAATGAATTCTTTGGCTAACTCAATATGTATGCATGAATGCCTACCCATGCCACACCTATGGATATATTCTGCTGGTTGACTGCAATGAGCTCCATGTCCCTCCTGAACTCTGGGGAGCCATCAAGTATCTGTGCATCAGCGAGAAGAGAAGAGACTGGAGCTTCTACAGTCTCAGGTACAGTCCAGACCATCCCACCTGAAGCCCAGGGATGGTCACTCCAAAGACAGTAGGCATTGAGCGCTGCTGAGGGTGCATGTCCTGGAAGCCCTGCCCATATGTCATTCTGGCTGGGGGAGCAACGAGCAGTGAGGTAGCCGTGCTCCTTCCAGAAGCCCACCCGGCCCCGCGTCACCTCCAATGCTGTTCCCCCAGGCCAGCAGCGTGAGCCCCAGGACAGTATTGCTCAGCCGGAATACCACGCCCAGGGACCGCAGGATGTTCACCACCTCTGTGGCAGCCGCGTTGATCCACAGGGCGCTGGTCAGGAAGCCCAGGAAAGCAAAGAGCTGGGGGAGGAAACGGGACACAGCCTCAGCGCCTCAGCTATAAAATGGGACGATCACAGTACCTACCTTGTGAGGGAGTCATGAGCATGAGTTAGTTGACGCAAAGCAGTTAGAGCCTGGCATACAGTAAGCACTCAATAAAATGCTAGCTCAGCATTACCATTTTGTCAAAAAGGGGTACATTATAGCTCTCATCAGGCTTCTAGTCAATGGACCAAATGCCACCCCGTCACCACAAAAAGGAACTCCATACTGTGCTCCCCAGCCCACCCAACCTTCCTCCCAGCCCCTGGAAACCACTTTGCTTTCTGTCTCTCTGGATGGTTTATTCTAGACACATCATAAAAAGGGCTTCATACAGTATGTGGGCCTTTGTGACCGGCCTGTTTCACTCAGCATCATGGGTTCAAGGTGCATCCACCTTGGAGCATGTGTGAGTACTTCAAAGACTAGTAAGAAACACTGGCTAACGTTTCTCTGGCTTCCCTGGTGGCTCAGTGGTAAAGAATCTGCCTGCCAACCCAGGAGACACAGATTCAATCCCTGGGATGAGAAGATACCTTGGAGGAGGAAATAGCAACCCACTCCAGTATTCTTGCCTGGAGAAACCCATGGACAGGAGGAGCCTGGTGGGCTACTCCTGTCCATGGGTTGCTAAGAGTTGGACATGACTGAGTGACTAAAAAACAGCAACATTTCTCTAAATAATCAATTTGCTGAAAATTCAAATTCCTTTGGGTTCAAATTCAGAGTTTCTAAAAATAAAGACTAGAATTTTTAAAAGCAATAATTAGTTTAAACTTTAGGAAAAAATTCTCTGGACAAACTGCCTAAAAAATTATTTAGCATCCTGCAGAATGGAGAGCATGGTGGTAGGGGAAACACCCCCAAAGACAAAACAATTCCACCATTGGGATGTGATCATTACAAACTCAGGTGCTTTCCAGTTACAGTGGTGGAAAAGTCTGGTAGATCTTCCAAAAAGTGAACAAACAGTTTACATTTGACCTACTAGTTTCACTCCTAGGATGACACCTAAGAGAAATGAATCATTTCTACACAAAAAATCCTAAACCAATTCTAAACCATGGCAGCATTATTCATAATAGCTAAGAAGTGGGGGAAACTCCCTCCCAGGATTCATTCATGGATGAATGGATAAACAACATATGCTATGCCTGCACAATGGAATAATCATCCGCCATGAAAAGGAATGAAGTCCTGACACAGGCTACAACACGGACACACTTGAAAACATTGTTAAATGAAGGAGGGCAGGCCACAAAAAGTACGTATTGTGTGATTCCATGTATGTGAAATATACAGAACAGAAAAATCTGGAGGGACTGAAAGCAGCTGTGCTGGCCAGAGGGTGATGGGGGAGGACGGAGAGTGACTGTCAACGGGTTCAGGGTTTCTTTTTGTGGTGGTGAATCCCAAACTGTGATGGTTGTACAACTCCATGAATATAATGGAGTTGCCATTTCCTTCTCCGGGAGATCTTCCCGATCCAGAGAGTGAACCCAGGTCTCCTGCATTGCAGGCAGACTCTCTACCATCTGAGCCATCGGGGAAGTCCTATAAATATAATAAATACAGTTATTGTACACCTCAGGTGGGTGACTTGTATGTGTGTATGAATTGCAATTCAATAAAATGAAGTTGTTACCAAAAAAAAAAAAGAGGAACTTGAACAGGCACAAAATCTCTTAAAAGTGGCCTTAAAGACCTGTTATCATGGAAAGTGATTAGTGGCCTAACAGTCCCAGGATATCTGCCTAGGAGACCTCAGCATCCCCCCTCCCAGTTTGGAGAGCCGAGGTTTCTTACCCAGTGAAACCTGGGGGGCTCGCTGTTGGACGTGGCAAAAAAGGTCACTGCAGCCAAGGCCGTGCCCGCAATCACCACCACGGCCCAGACGGGAAAGAGGCCACCTATCTCATAGACGCCATCTGCAGAGGGACGAGAAAGGGAGCTGGTCCTCTCCACGGCTTCAACTTGGCAGCTCCTCCTGGAAGCCCCTTGGCATGATGGAGAGGGTGTGGAGGGGATAAAACCCACAGATAAAACTCAAACAACTGTTTGGATATAAGGTAGAGACCACCTGTGTGCCCAGCCCTGTCCTAGGAACTTCAGAGAGACAGATAAATTGAAGACATAGCCCCCTGCCCTTGAGCTACTCACACTGGGAAGACAGACATGAAAAACAGACTCTCCAGCCTGGAGCTAAGATAGGAATGGCTAAGACCACTCACTCCTTCTATCCTTTCTCATGCCCAAGGCAGACATCACTGATCAACCATGCTGCTTCGGTCCACCCGAGCTTAAAGGGAGCACCCTCCAGCCAGGCATTACCAATGGATAGGCATGGCTCCATGAGATGACCTGTACAGTCGAACTCAACCTTACTAATTCTGGCTCTCTTGAGAAGTCTACTCTATGAACCAACCCACTACAAAGTTACAAAGGTTTTAGAGGTTTCATGTTAAAACACCTAAGGGAGGAAACCCTGCAGGCAGGCAGAACATTCTAGAAATTCCCATATACCATCCTTACATCACCAGTCTTAAAGGCAATGGATGATTCAATTGGCCAGACACATGTAACAAGACTTTTTCTTCTTTCTTTAGTCCAGCTCATGGGCTCATAAACATCAGTGCACTAAGGATAACATAAGGGGCTGAATATATAAAATCGTGCACATAATACACGGCAGGAGATTTTTGGGGGGCAATTTTGACGGATGTGACTTTCACTTGCAGAGCTGGCTTTGGAACTTGACACCTGGGTGAGAGGTCCTTTCTCTGTATTTCTCAGTCCTGTGCCGGAGGAATTTCAGGAGGAGACAGGGGCACGGGTTGGTGGCTGAGGATGTGAGCTGAGTTGTAAACAGAGGATGGCACAAGGGTTCCACGGGCAGAGGGAAGCGATGGAAGGGAAGGAGTTGAGCAGATTTGTGTCACCAAAAGCAGATAAAGGGCCGGGGAAGGTGGCTGGCTCAGGATCTCGGAGATCTCGAATGACGGCTGGGGGACGTGGCCTTTTTCCAAGAGGCACTGGGGAGCCCTGGAGGTCTTAGAGTGGGGGAGTGATCACAACATGTGACAAGTGGCACTTTAGAAAGATGGCTGTGGGGACTTCCCTGGTGATCCAGTGGTGAGACTGCTTCCACTGCTGGGGGCATGGGTTTGATCCCTGATTGGAGAACTAAGATCCTGCATGCTGGGTGGTGTGGAAAAAAAGAAGAAAGAGGGCTCTGAGGGTGGCCTTGAGAAGGAAGATGGAAGTTGGCAGTGAGATTAGGAGGTTTGGCAGACATGTCACCTCCTTGGGCAGGTGACCCCCTGCTGGGCTGACCCCTGGATGGAGAGAACCCCCAGACCTTGGGCAGGGTGCCAAGTCTGGGGGTTCTCTCTATGCAGGGATCAACCTGGAAGGGGTCACAAACGCGTTAGCCTGAACCAGTCTTTCCCCAGCATGGACCTGCTACCACTAGACGGTGTTGGGGCAGGTGGACAAGGCACTAAATATCATAGAATCACATCTCCGTAAACGGATTCCCTCTTCAGCACTCTCACAGTAACAGATTTAACTATCTTAAGTGTACTGGAAACAAGGCTGGTTTCCCATTGATGCTGGTGAAACAGATTCCTTTCCAGTACACTGAAGTTAAAAAAAAAAAAAAGAACTGATTAAAGAAAAATATCAAATACAACAGTTTAGAATGGGAGAAAAATCAAGATGTTCTTGAATGTTGAATGCTTGGGAACCCTTCTCTTAAGAAGCCAGAAGAATGATGAACCAAGTCCCCTGGGGACTGGAGAGGCAGGGCTGTCATGAACCAGCCCGCTGGCACCACTAGGGGGAGCCCTTCCCATCTCTGGGTTCACACTGACTCCTTCCTCAGCGACCATGTCTTCCATAAATTGGAAGAGAAACAGAATTTGGCAGCCTTTTCATCCTGACGCTCATTAGCAAAAAAAAACAAACAAAAAAAAAAGCCACACTCAGCCCTGTATTTGCTACCAAAACCATACCGCCACCTCCAGGAGATGCCCCTGGGTTGAGGGGCAGGAGCCCAGATGAGAGAGAGAGGACTGGGCAGCATGAGATACTCAAGTCAGACAACAGGAAGAACCTGAGCAGAAGGAGTGAGAAGATACCTGACAAGACTGGGCAGTGCTCTAGCCAAAACAGGTCAGAAAAGGAAAGCCTGGGGCAGATGGGGGAAGGCTCAAGGCCAGCGGGGACCACCCAGGTCACTCAGTAGGCAGTGGAGGGGTTTGTGAGGAGCTAGTCAGTGGGCACCAGCACTGGGGGCGGTGGGGACCTGCTTCTTCTCAGCTTCTGCCAGTTTTGCTGTTAGGAATGTGGCTCAGATTATCTTGAGAAATCCAGCTCTGGATTTTGACATCAACTCTGTAAATTTGGTAACGCAAGCAAATGTGCCAGAGGGCTGGATTTGGTCCAAGGGCCACCAGCGTGTCGCTCCTCTCTGGAGCCAGTGTGACC
>NW_011495054.1:4754270-4766930 GCF_000754665.1 Bison bison bison
ACATATTAAGCGTCTACTGTATGTCCAGGACTGCCCCGCTGGTCCAGGGTCCCCTGGGGTGGCTGAGAAGAAAACTTCGGGAATGTGGGGAGGAGGGGGGTTGGGCCCGCCCGGGGGCAGGGATACTCACAGGCCCCTGACTGCAGGGTCAGGGTCAGGAACAGGGGGCTGATGACCAGGTGCAGGCAGTTGAGGGGCCGCTTCCAGTTCCTGTCCTCCTTGTCGGGGTCCATGACGGGCACGGTGAGGAGCAGCAGGAACTCCACGGGCAGCTGTCAAGTGCAGGAAGGCAGGAGGGTGAAGGCAGGGAGGCCTGGGCTTGGCCTCCGCCCTGAGCTCAGTCATTCAAGAACCAGGCTGGACTTCCCTGGTGGCTAAGAATCCGCCTGCCAATGCAGGGGACACGGGTTCGATCCTGGGTCCGAGAAGATCCCACAGGCCACGGGGCAACTAAGCCCGTGCGCCCTTAAGTCCACGCTCCGCAACAAGAGAAGCCACTGCATGAGCAGCCCGCCCACCGTGACTAGGGAG
Source organism: Bison bison bison (assembly GCF_000754665.1). Classification (NCBI taxonomy): domain Eukaryota; kingdom Metazoa; phylum Chordata; class Mammalia; order Artiodactyla; family Bovidae; genus Bison; species Bison bison. The sequence continues at coordinate 4,754,802 of NW_011495054.1, forward strand.
TAGCCCCCGCTCAGGAAACTAGAGAAAGGCGCCCACAGCAATGAAGACCCGGTGCAACAATGAATCAATCAATTAACAAAAGAACAAGGTGCTACCACTGAAGCGCCCACCTGGAGCAGGCCCCCAGGCGCTTCCGACTGCTGCTGAACACACCGCCAACAACCCAGTGCTGGCCACTGCCAACACTCTGAAGAGGAACTCTTAGTTTTCCTACCTTTTGGATAAAGAAACTGAGGCTCAGAGAGGCTAAGAAACTTCTCCAAAGCCACACAGGCTGTGAAACCGGGCTACAGGGCCAGCTCTGACGGACTCGACACCTTGTGTTTTTAGCCAGCAACTAAACTAACAACAACACGTGCGGAGTGCTTACCACATGCTAAGCACCAGAGTCAGTCCTTCACATAGGGTGTTCATCAAATTGTCACAACCACTGCGATAGGCTGGATTTGGTTCCCAACTCTTCAATCCCCCTCCACCCGTAACAGAACTGATCACCCCCACACTTTTGTCAAATTACTAGAGTCTGCCGAATATATGTCCCTGTCCCACTGATGTCGAACTTGGCCATGCCGCTTGCTTTGGCCAATGGGCGGTTGGTGAATGTGATGTGAACGAGGCATAAATTGTGCCTGGGGAGTCTGCCTTGGTCTCTTCTGCCAAGAAAACAGCATACTCCCACTGGCTCCAGAAGGAGATATGGGGCAGACCTGAAGCACCAACCAGAGTCATCTCAGATGACTGGATGAGAATAAATATTGTCATCATATGTCAGTGAGATGTTGGGGGCTGTTTTTTACACAGCACTGCTGCAGCACTAACTTACTGACACAAGGATTCCAGAAGAAAGGCGCTATCATTACCCCATTTCACAGTGGAGGAAGCTGAAGCTCAGAGCAATGAAGGGACTTGCCTGAGATCATGATATAGCCAGAGCTGTCCTGGGGTATAAGTATTAGTTGTTCATTATCTGCCCCCTGGGTCTGAGGAGGCCTGAAAGGTATCCATGGTGGAGGGCTAGGAGGTGAGGCCTCTGGCTTTTTGGGTCTGGGTGGTGGAAAGCACTGCAGTCCTGCCTCATGGAAACCAGCCTGCTCACATCCAGACCTCAGGAGACAGGTAGCCCAGGGAAGCAGTGAGGGGTCAGAAAAGTGCTATTTTAATCTCATTTAGACTCACTGTGACCCACACTCTCGCCTGCCCCAGTTCCTGGCTCTCAGCAGGTCAGGAGTCCCCAACCTCCTCTCTGTCCTTGGGAAGATGCTCCCCTTCCTTCTTTGCGGGGAGAAGTCTGAGCCATGCTCCATGACTCACATTCCCCACGGAGCCCCAGTCTCATGTATTTCCCCATCAAGTCCTCAGCAGAGTCCCCCACTCCGCCCCTGACTTCACTGCTCTGGAGAAGGCAGAGGGGCCACTGTCCTGTGCTGTCACCAAGTCAGGAGCCTGGCCCCAGGGTCCCCCCCTGACCTTGAACACCTTGAGGACCCTCCAGTACATGGGCTTGGTCCGCCACTTCCTGTAATCCAGGGGGTTGAGGGCCTGCACCAGGATCTGGGCCGTGGTCTCCGGGTACAGGAGCAGCGGCCGGTACTCCTCACCTGGGGGTGCAAGTGGGGAGAGGCAGGTGTCTGTGGCTGGCTCAGCCTCTGGGAAACCCTCTCCCTTCCCTCCCACCAGTGCCCTCAACCCCTGAGAAGAAGGAAAAAGCCCAGAGTCTGGTGGGGGGCGGTGAAGGCAAACCCAGCTCAGCCTGCAGTGAAAGGTGTTCATTGCCTCCTTCCTGAGAGGGGGGTGGGGTGGGGTGGGGGGGGTTGCTGGATGGTTCCATTGCCCACCTCTCCAGCCCAGTCCAGCTGGCACCCCCACTCCAGCTGGACACAGAGCCCCTGGACTCACCATAGTCATAGCTATTGGTGTTAGAAGACATCCGTTCCTCTTCGGAATCTGACAGTATCTCTGTAGGAGAGAGAGGAGTTTCCCACAAGCCAGGTGGGGCGCCCAGCCCCTCCCACCATTATTCTAGGGTAGGGCACCTCTGGGACCGCTCAGTATTCAGGGTGCAAGTGTCCAGGCCCTCTCTGTATCGTGGACTTCTCAGCAATCACCCTGTATGCTCAGGAATTCTTACAGACTCAGGAAGTCTAACTCACAAAACATTTTCAAATATAGTGATGCAGCAGTAAGGTCAAATTTAATATGGCCATCTGAAGACAAAACTCAAACATTTACTGACTCCCACGTTGCACCTTTCAGAACTTGGAACCCGACATATTTTTCTTCTCCAGTCTGAAACTTTTCTCAGGAGTCCTCGGGATTAGAGGACCGAGCCCTTAAGAGAAAGGGTTCCCAAAAGGAAAATGGCTATTCTCAAGTGAAGAGCGCTAGCCCTGATTCTGCCTCTGTGTGACTCTCCAGGCCTCATTTTCCCCTTCTGTTCCAGCCCAGTGGGCTGCTGCTGCTGCCAAGTCACTTCAGTCGTGTCTGACTCTCTGCGACCCCATGGACTGCAGCCTATCAGGCTTCTCCGTCCCTGGGATTCTCCAGGCAAGAACACTGGAGTGGGTTGCCATTTCCTTCTCCAATGCATGAAAGTGGAAAGTGAAAGTGAAGTCGCTCAGTTGTGTCCAACTCTTAGCGACTCCACGGACTGCAGTCCACCAGGCTCCTCCATCCATGGGATTTTCCAGGCAACAGTACTGGAGTGGGGTGCCATTGCCTTCTCCCGCCCAGTGGGCTAGGATGGGTTTAAAAGAGAGCACAGGGTACTATGTGCTAAACTCTGAAGGCCCAGTGGATAAAGAGAAGAGAGAAAAATCATGGTAGACTTCCTGTGGGAGGAGTCACCAACACGTGTGCCACGACCTCAGGAGATGATACAGTCCGGCCCTCTGGAAGCTCACAGTCCAATGGACAGAAACATAAGCAAATTAATAACAGAATGGAGAGATAAAGGCCGTACTGGGGTGAGTCTGAAAGCTTGTGCAAGCCCAGAAGAGACACCTGGGGGTCTCTGCAGAGCTCCCTCCAGGCTGAGTCCTTAAGTCTTTTCAGAAGGACACACCATGGAAAAGGGACAGCACACACAAAGCCTGGAGATAGCCAGAGGGAGCGTGACCTGTTCAGGGAGGTGGGGGTGGCCCTGCACAGCTGGGGAGTGGAGTCTGGGGTGTGAATGAGTTTGGAGAAGAAAGCTGAGGCCCAGCACAAATGGCAACAGATCACGGGCAAGGTTCTCAGGCTCACATGCCGAAGAGGGCCAAGCACGTCGTGGGACCACGCGAAAGAGGCTTGAGGGAAGAATTCTGGTTTCCCAACATAATCAGATCTGTACATGTCAGGGCTGATGACAGAGAGCACTGGGGACTGGGGTAAATGGGGGAACCATGCCTTTTCCTAAGGCAGAAGCCCCATTCAGCTCGAGACATGTATCTATATATGTGTGTGGGGTGTGTGTGTGTGTGTGTGTGCATGCGCTCATTTGTGTCCAATTCTTTGCAACCCCATGGACTGTAGCCCACCAGGCTCGTTCGTCTGTCCGTGGGATTTCCCAGGCAAGAATGCTGCAGTGGGTAGCCATTTCCTTCTCCAGGGGATCTTCCTGACCCAGGGATCAAACCCACATCTCTAGGGTCTCCTGCATTGGCAGGTGGATTCTTCACCACTGCGCCACCTGGGAAGCCTGTGGGTTGTATGTGTGTATGTATTTGTGAATGTGTATTTGTATGTGTTGTGTATGTGTTATGTATGTTCATACTGTTTATGCATTTGTGAATGTGTGTGTTGCACAGTTCTGGATGTGTGTGTGTGTATTTGTGCATGTGGAAGCACCTGGCAGGGGGCGCATTCTGGGATGCAGGAGGTGACAGCTCTTAGAAGATCTGCCCCAGCAACAGGCAGGAGCATGAAGAACTAATGGACAAGGAGGTGATGATGAGGCTTTAGCAGCACAAGTGAAGGCACGGAGGGGGGACCTTGGTAGAACAAGTAGAAACAGTAGGAAGAGGAGATGGGCACTGGCACAGGCCTCAGGAAGCAGAGGCAGCAGTTTCTGGGCACAGAGGGCTCCAAACCCAGGGGGCCTCCACTCAGACCTTACCTGGGGTGGCTGGCATGGAGCAGACCAAGGATCTCCTCCGCTGCCTTTGGTAGATCCAGGTGCAGAGAACCACGGTGACCACGTAGAACGCATAGAAGCCCAGGTAACCTGCGGACAAGGGCACGCAGTCACCAAGTGGTGTCCTGGCCGCAGGGCCCAGAGAACAAGGGCGCCCAGTTCTGTCGCTGGCACCTGGTGGCAGTGGCTGTGCTAGCCCAGCCCAGCCCGCAAAGGGCCATTTCCTGGAGCACCACCCCCTCCTCTCCCCGGCCCATATTTTCTCCCTACCAACGCCACCCCTGCCTTCCCCCCACCCAACCCATCCATCCATCAACAGTGGGTGTAACGCCTGGCACTAACAGTGGCCTCCGGAACACAGTTCAGGTGCAAAGGGCTAGTGTGCTGCTCTGTGCCCTGGGAGGCTGAGCCCCTGCGGACTGTATCCCCCAGTCTCTGGCTGCCCTGGGCCTGCGCATGGAGCCCCAAGAATGAATCAGAAGGCAGCAGGGGAGGGTCTGGGGCACCCCCTTCCTGCTGTGGGGCCCTGTCTCTGGCAGGACCCGTGACCTTCCGCAACTCTCGCTCAGGCTGGGTGACCCCGGGTCTGGGCCTGGAGCCCTCAGCAGGCTCCAGCCACCCCATTCTCTGCCTACTTCAGGAGCTCCCACTGCTGCTGACCCCTAGCGTCTCTGCACCACAGTCACCCTCCCTGGTTTTTCTCAATCCTCTGTAAGTCGCCCCTCCATCATGTCATTGGAACCATCTGGATGGAGTGACCCTGTGGGTCACAGTCAGCATTTCAGCTGTACCGCTCATGAAAACTGGAAATTGTGAAAACCCAGAACGTCACCCCGACTTCCCCCTGCCCTCTTCGGTGATCGGAACCACAAGTTCCCTTTCATGCCCAGGCCACCAGGGTCCCAAGCAGTGCTTCCATCACTCGGAACCAAAGGGGACTCTGTGCCCTGCAGACCACCCGCTCCCATCTCCACTCCCCCCCCGCAACGCCCCCGCCTCCCTGGCCCTGTGCCTCCCAGCCGTCAGCCCTGGGGGGATCCCGCCCTGGTCCCGCAGTGGCTCACCCAGGGCCCACGCCAGCGTGACCCTGCCGCAGTAGAGCGCGGTGAAGATCAGCAGCACGGCCGCCATGTAGAAGATGATGTCTCTGAGGAAGGGCCTGGAGGCCGCCGTGAAGGGACGCAGGATGGCGATCCCACCGGCCACCACAGTGGTGACCAGCACGCCCGCGCCTGCGGGAGAGGAGGCCAGGCTCGGTCCGCCCCGCGCCCACCTCCCGCTGCCCTCCCAGCCCCCTCACCTGCAGCCAGGGCTGCTCGCTCGTACCAAACAGGGCCCCAAAGGCCAGGCCAGCTGTGCGCGGGTCTGAGAAGGCCACCAGGGCGCTGAAGATATCCGGGGCCCCGTTCCCAAACGCCAGGAAGGTGACGCCATGGGGGGACGTGTCAAGGGGCCTCAGTGCAGGCGCTCCAGGCTGCCCAGGCCATGAGGCGTCCCCCGTCTCCCAGCCCCTCACACCCTCCGGCCCTCCCTCCAGGGTACCAGAACTGGACCAAAAGGATACTGCCACGTTGTGGGAAAGCTTGAGTGTGGTGGAAATGGCCGACAGGTTAGGGCAGAAGCTACAGAGGAGAGGCCAGGGGTGAGTATTTCCACGGCGAGTGGCTCCTGCCCCCAGTCCTTCCCCCCCAAGCCCAGGGTGGGTCCTCCCCAGGTCAACCGCGGGACCCCCTCTCCCGTCTACAAGCTGGACATCAGGCCAGGGCCGAACTCACAACTTCGCCGCGGTGACTCCCAGAATCAGAAACAGATAAAGCAGCCAGAAAGCCTGGGTGAGGGTAGAGGGGGAGGCCAGAGAGGGGGAAAGAGCATTAGGTCCTGCTGGGGCCACGGGCCCCTCTCACCGGCCCCCCACCCAGCGCGGGGCCTCACGTAGAGGGTGATGGCCAGAGGGAGGAGGCGGGCTGGGAAGTGGCAGAAGATGCCCTCGAGGTAGTCCAGGTAGCCCCCGTCACTGCGGCAGTCGGGGTTGGTGCGGACGAAGGCGCAGCGGTCAGAGGCGTTCAGGCCACACACTTCTCGACACTGTGGAAAGGGAGGCGGGGGCGAATGTCAGAACCCACCACCCCGTGGTCCACTGGACCAGCCCCACCTAAGCAGTGAAGACAACCTCCTTCAGCCTGGTCCCTAAACTTCCCGGGCTCCAGCTGCACGCTTTCATTTTTAAAAATAAACCTGTACTTGAACACAAGTCAGTCATGAATTTGTTGTTTAGTCACTAAGTTGCGTCCGACTCTTTGCAACCCCAAGGACTGTAGCTCGCCAGGCTCTTCTGTCCATGTGATTTTCCAGGCAAGATTACTGGAGTGGGTTGCCATTTCCTCCTCCAAGGGATCTTCCCAACCCAGGGATCGAACCCGTGTCTCCTGCATTGGCAGGCAGATCCTTTACCACTGAGCCACCTGGGAAGCAAGTCATGAATACACACATTTAAAACAAAACAGGAAATTTCCTGGTGGTCTAGTGGTTCGGACTCAGAGCTTTCACTGCCAGGGCTTGGGTTCAATCTCTGGCTGGGGAACTAAGATCCAGCAAGTCATGCAGCATGGCAAAAAAAGAAAAAGAAACAATATGTAACGAGTTCTAAATTCTCCTTTCTCATCCCTGCCCTCCATAACCCCACCTCTCTCCTGCCATGATCAGCTTGAAGCAGACCCTTACAGACATTTCTCAGTTTAATGACATTTGTAGATATATCTTAGTACAGAGTTTGTTTTGTTTTATAGAAATGGGTCTGTCCTAAAGTTCTTATTTCTGCAACTTGAGTTTTACCACTTCACAGACATGCCATTTATTAACATCTTGACAGACACAATGAAGAAAGTAAAAACATTCTGAGTGATTTCTATATGCCAGGCACAGTGCTGAGCTTAAAAGGTTACCTCAGTTAATCTACACAATGATCTTACAAGGAAGATAAGATTATCCTGCCCATTATACAGATAAGGAGTCTTAAAAGACAGTATTTCACACCCAGTGGTAGAGAAAGCACTGGAATCCAGGCAATTTGAGGTTCTCCTAAATTTTCTGTCCTTGACCATTACTGCCCCATTCCTGGCTCACTGTAGCCTCAGGAGTTCAAGCCATGGATGACTTGCAGTACAGGGAACATTTCCCTAATGACAAGCAGTTGAGAGTGTCTACCTTTCCATTAGCGCCAACCGTCAACTTCCTTGCACATGACTCTCTGGGCACATGTGAGAATGTTTGGTCAGAGAGATTTCCAGAAGTGAAAGTGCTGAGTCAGACAGTCTCACAGTCTGAGTTCCTCCAGAAGTGCCCTAGAGACAAGGATTTCTAAGCAAGCAGCACAGTGGGGAGGTGTGGAGAGCACCAGCACCAAGACAGGGAAGTGAGCCAGGGACAGGAGAAGCAACCAGTGAAGGCTGGGCTTAGACGGTGCCCGCCACGGGCTGGTAGCCCCAGGGGCAAGGGAGCCCGGGTATTTATACACCAACTCCTATCAGTCATCAGGTGAGCAGAGCCAGGGAGGGAGGTGCTAGGTCCCCAGCGCTTCTGGCCTGCCATGCTTGCAGGTGGTTCTGGAAGAAGATACTGGTGACCTGAAGTCAACAGAAGCCCACCAAAACGGCAGGGTCAGAAACCGCCTGATGGTCCAGTGGTTGGGACTCTGCGCTTTCACTGCCGAGAGCCTGGAAAACTAACATCCCATACTATACAGCACAGCCAGAAAAAAAAGGGTCCAAAGGATATGGGCAGAGCCCTAACAGTATCTATTGCAGAGGAAGAAATAGCTTAAACCTCTGAGGGATTCTGCTAAAATACCCTCCCCACAGCTCTACCTGGGGCTTCCCAGGTGGCACTAACGGTAAAGAACCTGCCTGACAATGCAGGAGACACGAGAGACGCAGGTTCAATTCCCGGGTCAGGTCTGTGTAGTCGAAGTTATGGTTTTTCCAGTAGTCACATACGGATATGAGAGTTGGACCATAAAGAAGGCTGAGCGCCGAAGAATTGATGCTTTTGAATTGTGGTGCTGGAGAAGACTTGAGAGTCCCTTGGACGGCAAAGAGATCAAGCCAGTCAATTCTAAAGGAAATCAACCCTGAATATTCATTAGAAAGATTCATGCTGACAAGTGTTAGAGAGGCTGGGGAGAAATGGAACACCTGTGCAACTCCTCTTGGGGATATAAAAATGGTACAGATGTTGTGGAAAGGAGCATGGCAGGTCCCCCCTCCCCAAATTAAAAATACAATAACCAGTTCTAGGTATGTAATGTACAAAGTGATGACTATAGTTAACACTGCTGGATGGTATATATTAAAGATGTTAAGGCAGTAGATCCCAAGAGTTCTCATCACAAGGAAAAAACTTTTGTATCTGTAGATGATGATGGATGTTCTCTAAACTTATTGTCGTCATCATTTCATAATATAAGTAAGTCAAAGCATTATGCTGTACATATTAAACTTACATGGTACTGTAGGTCAATTGTATCTTAACAAAAACTGGAAAAAAAAATAGAATTACCATACAATCTAGCAAATCTACTTCTGGGTATACATGAATAAGAATTGAAAGTCAGGTCTCAAAGAGACATTTGCACACCCATATTCATAGTAGCCTGATTCACAACAGCTGAAAGGTTTAGAAACAACCCAAGTGTCCATCAGTGGAGGAATAGGCTGAGCAAAACGTGGCCTATCCATATGATGGAATGCCATTCAGCCTTAAAAGGGGGAAGAAAATTCTGACACAAGCTACTACACGGACGAACCCTGAAGACATCATGCGAAGTGAAATAGGATAGTGTTTAATGCTCAGTTGTGTCTGACTCTTTGCAACTCATGGACTGTAGTCCACCAGGCTCCTCTGTCCATGGGATTCTCCAGGCAAAAATACCGGAGTGGGTAGCCATTCCCTTCTCCATCATTATTTATACAAGGTACTTAGGGGCAGTCAGACTTAACAGAAACAGAAAGCTGAATGGTGACTGCCAGCTGGGGGAAGGGAAGTGGAGAGTTATTTAGTGAGAACAGTTTCAGTTTTGCAAGATGAGAAAGTCCTGGAGGTGGATGGTGGTGATGGTTGCACAATGAGAACGTCTTAAATGCCACTGAACTGTTCACGTAACAGTTCTAACCCCTCCACAAGCCCTCTCTGAACTTCTAGCAATGCAATGCTGGAGGTGCAATTTCTGGTAACCTCTATCCCCTGCTTACTGGCTCTCTCTAGGCCGCACTGAGCCCGCCATGCCTATTTCATGCACTGTTCCTTCTGCCTGGGGCACCTTCCTCAAAAAAACACCACTCATTCATCCTCCAATCCTCAGATGCTTCTTCCAGGAAGTCTTCCTTGACTACCCTACCCAGAACAGGGCAGATCCTCCAGTTATAAACTCTCTTCACCCCTGGTCTTCCTTTTCAAAGCACTTCTCTTGCTATTTGTAGGATCACAGACTGACTTAACGTCCGCCTCCCCCATCAAAGTGTCGCACACAGCCGGGACTCATAATTTTTTGCCACACACTGTGAAAGTAAAGTCGCTCAGTCGTGTCTGACTCTTTGCGACCCCATGGACTCTAGCCTAGCAGGTTCCTCTGTCCATAGGATTTTCCAGGCAAGAGTACTGGAGTGGGTTGCCATTGCCACACACTGTGCTGGACCCCAACTCGCCTAGTCTTCAAAACAGACCTAGGAGGTTGGTACAATTGTTTCCGCTTCACAGATGAGAAAACTGAGGTACAGAGAGGCAAAGGGACTCACCTCAGGGCACACAGCCTGTCATTGCTAGCTGGTTTCAAACTCAGCTCTGCCTGAAAGTTACTAGCTGAAGCTCCAGAGGAAACAGCCCACCAGGGGCAGAGCCCCTTCCCCACCTCCTGCCCCAGGCTCCTTCCAGTGCTGAGTCAGCCAGGGAGAAAGCAGGAGACTCTCCCAGCCCAGGTCCTCTCCATCTTCCTGACAGCAGAGTGAGTCAGCAAGGCAGGTCCCCCCAAATCTGGCCTCCAGAATCACATTCCTGCCTGCCCCCGTGCCCTGAGCTGGCCATCCCCTCCCTTGAAACTCATCAGGAGCTGAACTCAGCTCTCCCCAAGGGGCGCAGAGCTAATGTGGCGCTGCTCTGAGTCTGGGGTGGTGAATTCTCAGTCCGTCTCCTTCCCCTCTCATCCTCTTCCCTAAGTCAGTAAGGATCCCCAGGGAATCCAGAGAAGGTCAAATATTTTCCCCTCTGTGGGTAAGTTTTAAGGGTCAGGATGGACAGGAGAGGGTTGCAAATGCAATGAATGCCCTGTCTAAATGTCTAAAACCACCAGGGCTGCTGGAACGGTGGTGATGAGCTGGAGGGGGCGTGCCCTGCTGGAAGGCATCCAAGTTATAAAAGGAAAGACTGCAAGGAGATCAAACCAGTCAATCCGAAAGGAAATCAACCCTCAATATTCACTGCAAGGTGTGATGCTGAAGCTTCAATACTTTGGCCACCTGAGGCGAAGAGCCGGTTCATTGGAAAAAGACTCTGATGCTGAGAAACACTGAAGGCCAAAGGAGAAGGGGGCGACAGAGGATGAGATGGTTGGATGGCATCACCGACTCAACAGACATGAGTTTGAGCAAACTGCAGGAGACGGTGCAGGGCAGGGAAGCCTGGCACGCTGCAGTCATGGGATCACGGAGTCGGACACAACTTAGTGACTGAACAACAACCACAACCCCACACTACCAAAAAACAAAGCCAAAACCAAAACCACGGCAGCTAGACTAGCCCACGGGCTGTCAGTTTTCAATCTTATCCCAGTAAGACTGGTGTGGAAGACAGGGTAGCTGAGAGGAAAGGCAGCCTTGAGTCTGCGCCCGTTGTGCTGCCAGCTCACTGGGTGACCCTTGCTGTGCTGTGCTTAGTCGCTCAGTCGTGTCTGACTCTGCGACCCATGGACTATAGCCGGCCAGGCTCCTCTGTCCATGGGGATTCTCCAGGCAAGAATGCTGGAGATCATCCCCTTCTCCAGGGGATCTTCCCAAGCCAGGGATCAAACCGCGGTCTCCCACTTTGCAGGCAGATTCTTTACCATCTGAGCACCAGGGAAACGGCCCCTTTAAGGTGTCTGGACCTTGCCTTCCTCACCTACAGGGCAGTCTTCATCAAACCCAGCCTGGCCATCAGATCTTGGTGCCACATGTTTTGTTAAGTGCTTCTGCACACACCCTTTATAACTGACTATCAAACTGTAGACGGGGGCTTCCCAGGTGACTCAGTGGTAAAGAATCCACCTGCCAATGCAGGAAATGCAGGAGACCTGGGTCAGGAAGATCCCCTGGAGGAGGAAATGGCAACCCACTCCAGTATTCTTGCCTGGAGAATCCCATGGACGAAGAAAACTGGTGGGCTACAGTCCAGGGCATCACAAAGAGTCGGACACAACTGAGCGACTGAGCACGCAAGTGCGCACGCAGACTGTAGACTATCAAAGTCCATGCTGCCTCCATTAAGAAGCCAAACAAGTCCACAACTCCAGTATCAAAGGGACAATTCTAATTGTTTCCATTTTTTGGTCAGGGCCCACCAAGAAAGGCTCGGGTTTTCATTACCTGAATGCTCTCTAAATGTTGTTACCTGCAGCCAAAGGCACATCCTTGTGCATGAGCAGGACAGGAATGTGCTGTGTGCTTCGTTGCTCACAGGGGGAGGGATGAGGGGCTGGGAGAGGACAGCGTGGAGTCACAAGCTTCTGGTTCATCCTCCCTGGCTGAGGAATGATCCCCAAAGATGTCCAGTCCTAATCCCTAGAGCCTGTGAAGTGTGACCTTACGTGACAAAAGGGGCTTTGCAGAGGTGATTAAATTGAGGCTCTTGGGATGGGGGGATTGTCCAGAATTATCTGGAGGGCTTTAGATGTCATCACAGGATTTTTATAAGAGGGAGGTGGGAGGGTCAGAGTGACAGAGATGCGAAGGAAGCAGAGGTCCAGACAGTGAGAGAGACAGTGAGTGTGA
>NW_011495054.1:4767030-4788678 GCF_000754665.1 Bison bison bison
GGAAGTGGGGGTGGAGAAAGAGAAAGATGCTAGGCTGGTGACTTTGAAGATGGAGGAAGAGGCCAAAAGCCAAGGAAGTAATGCAGGAAGTTTCTAGAAGCTGGAAAAGGCAAGGGAATGGACCTTTCCCAGAACCTCTGGAAGGAACATGGTACTGACACCTTGATTTTAAGCCAGTGAAACCCATTTTGGGCTTCTAACCCCCCAGATAACAAATGTGTGCTCATTTTAAGCCACTAAGTTACACTAATTTGTTACAGCAGCAAGTGGAAATGAAAACACTCATCTAGAGTCAGTTACCTGCAGACATTAAAATACTCTCAAAGACATCTCACGTTCTTAACCTCACTGACCAGCTCCCACGAGAGGAGCGGAAGGTGTGAGCTGGGGTGATGACATCTAAACTCCCCTCTCCCAGCTCCTGTCAGTACACGCCCTTCTATTCTCCCAACCCCACAGCTGGACCCCAACAGGGCAAGTCCTCTGAGGAGTGGAAAATCACAGGTCTCCCACCAGGACCCCAACCCAGGAGCAGAAAACACTGCCATTTTCCAGAGGCCCCTTGGCCTTGTGAAACCGCTCAGCAGGCCAGGTGGAACCCTGCTTCTGAGGACAAGGCTCTGGAGCCACGCAGCCTGGCTTCAAATCCTGCTTCCCCACTCAGAGCTGTGCGACTTTGGGCAACTCAACTTCTCTGTGCCTCGGTTCCCGCCTTTATAAAACGAGGCAGGGGTCAGCAAACTGTAAAGGGCTAAATGTTTCCCCCTCTGTGGGCCAAGTGTTCTCTACTGAAGCCATTCAACTCTGGTTGATCATGTGAAAGCATCAGCCGTAATAACAAACAGGCATGACTGCATTCCAGTAAAGGTGTACTTAACAGACACTGAGGTGTGAATTGAGTTTTCATGCATCCCGAAATACTGTTCTTTCAAAAATTTTTTTCGATCATTTGAAAATATAAAAACAATTCTCAAGAACTTCTCTGATGGCCCAGTGGTTAAGAACCTGCCTGCTAACACAGGGGACATGGCTTCAATCCCTGGTCTGGGATGATTCCCCATGAGCAACTAAGCCCGTGAGCCACACTCCTGAGCTCTAGATCTGTGCTCTGCGAGAAGAGCAGCCACCGCAGTGAGAAGCCCGCGCACCAGAAGTAGAGAGCAGCCCCCCTCAGCATAATGAAAGAAAGCCTGTGTACGGCAACGAAGACCCAGCTCAGCCAAAAATTAATTATTTCATTAAAATAAGTAAAAAACATCCCCAGCTCCTGGACTGTACAAAACCCAGCAGTGGACCTGATTTGACCTGCAGGCTGAACTTTGCCAGCTCCTGAAATGAAGGGCTAAACGAGCTCACTCATGTGCTTTGAACATTGCCTGGTTCACACTCAGTGTTCAGTACAACAAGCGCTGATTACTATTTTTGCCAGAGGTGAAAATTGAGAGTAGAGATAAAGAGCTCTTTGTACCTGTTAGCTTGTTCCCCTCGGGACTGCGAGGGTCAGCTCTAAATGTCCAGTCTCTCTGTCAGATCTGTGGAGATGTTTTTTTTCAGATTTCCTTCTTCCCAAAAGGAGTGTCCTGGAATTACTGGGCCCTGGTAGTCTGATGCCAAACAAGTCCCTGGCCCTCTGAGGTCACACTTGGAAGGATGAGGGCACTGGGCACTGGCTGGCCCAGTACTATTCCCCCCATCCCCCACCAAAAAATCTTAATTTGGACCCCTTCCCAAAGCTACTACCACCATCTCCCCCAGTGGCTTTGCCAGCCTGCTCCCTGCCTCCACCCATTCCAGTTGATTCTCCCACTGCAGCCAGTGGGATCCTTGTAAAAACTGGAATCAGATCATGTCCCTCCTGGGGACTTCCCTGGCAGTCCAGCGACAACAACAACAAAAACCCCAGATCATGTCCCTCCTGTGTTCTAAATGCTAGCATGGCTCCCATCATATGCCTGGGAACGGACCCACCTTGTACAGTGGTCCACAAAGTGAAAGTGAAGTCACTCAGTCGTGTCCAACTCTTTGTGACCCCGTGGACTGTAGCCTACCAGGCTCCTCTGTCCAGGGGATTTTCCAGGCAAGAATATTGGAGTGGGTTGCCATTTCCTTCTGCAGTGGTCCACAAAGCCCCAGGCAATCTGGCTTCCCTCTTCTGTCTCCTCCCTCATCCTTCACCCACTAGCTCACTGTTCCAGCCACTCCAGCCTCCCAAAGTTTGTGACATGACATGGCCTTCTGCTCCTGCTTCGGGGGCTTTGCACGTGCTGTTCTGCTATATCTTTGCAAAGCTTCAGGCCTCTGTCCACAGAGAGGCCTGCCCTAACAGCCCAAGGCAAAGTGGTCACCTCTCTCCATCTCACTCCATCACATCCCTACCCTGTTTTGTGATCCTCATCGCTCAGTGAAATCCTGTGTATTTACCTGAACTGTGAGCCTGTTTCTCATGTGCGTCCCCAACTAGAAACACAAGCTCCATGAGGGCAGGAACTGAGTGGTTTACTCCTCACGTGTAGCACAGTTCCTGGCACATAATAGGTGCTCAAGAAATATTTGTTGAATGAGTGACTACATAAAAGGACCTAGGTGAGGAGTGGGTGGCCTTTCCCAGCCTGCAGGCTCCCGGGCCAGAGGCTGGCAGGACTTTCAAAAGGGCAGCCACCTGTGTAGTCCTGGGAGACGGTAAGCCAGAGAGGGAGGATCTGGATTCAGCAGGAGGCAGCAATGAGTTCATGTCCTGGCTCTGCAACTTCCCTCACAGCCAACTTCCCCTCCCTGAACCTCAGCATCCTCATGGGCAGCACAGAAATCATCAGGCTCATCTTGGGGGGTTTAGGCCAGGATTTGGTGAGTTCTGCACAGCGCTGGCTGGCTGAAGAGCTCAATAACTCAGAGAGATTATCTGACCCAAGCCACAGATAACCCCTGTTTTCCTGCCTCCAAGAGGCAGCAGTCAATTTTATAACCTAGAGTAACCGCAAATCACTTTCCCATCTGTAAACTGGGCATAATTACCTGTTTGCCTGGTTCAAACAAAGGGCATGAAGGTACTCTGTGGCCCCATAAAGTTGGTGTGGGCGCTAAACACCCTCTCAGCTGTTCATTCAGGTGGGGAGGAGTTTGTTACTCTGTCCTCCCACTGAAGAAAACACGAAGCGAGAACCCAGCCCCCTGCCTTCAGATTTTCACTCTGGATCCACTGTGACCTCCCCTCCCCTTACAGACATCAGAACAGAATGATGCGAGTTCCCTGCAGCCTGTCTCCACCGTCTGCATCCCTCCCTGCCTCAGGAGGAAGCCACCTTGCTCTCATCACCGTTTCTCCTTTGGCGCATCCAAGTCAAAGGCACTACCATCCCCCACCCGCCAAGACACCAAGGCCAGCAATCTGGAGCCATCTGTGACTCCCTTCTTCCACCACTTTGCCCTCCATCCAAACCATCAGTATGCTTGTTGCGCTTCCGACATTTACTCCAAATCCCGCCACTTCTTTCCTCTCTGCACAACCATCACCTGGGAAGCTGCCAGAGCTTTCCCACTGGTCTCCCTGCTGCTACCCTAAATCCTCTCAGTCCATGTTCTCCAGAGAAGCCAGAGACATTCTTTGAAGAAATAAATCAGATTTATGAGAATTCCCTGCTGAAAACCTTCCATGGGCCCCCCACTGTCATAAAACAAATCCCACCTCCTAGCTTCAGCTCCTAAGGCCTTTCGTAATCTGACCACCACTACATCTTCATCTCCATTCTTAACATTCTCCCCACTGACTCACCCTGTTCCAGCCATTCTGGCCTCCTCACAGTTCTAGAAATCCACTAAGCTTGTTCCTGCCTAAGGGCCTTTGCATATGCTTTTTTTTTTCCACGTGGAATATTCTTCCTTCTGGTGTCCGTTACAAGTGGTTTCCTTTCTCCACTCAGGGCTTGGCTTAAAGTCACTTCCTCCCAGAAGCCATGTGTGATCACCCAATCTGAAACAGCTGTAAATACTCCCTGTACCTCACAGCCTCTACACAGCCTCCACAATACCACTTCATCCTCTTCATCTGCAGAGCAACTGCCTGAAATCTACATGTTTACTTAGCCATCCTCCTAGGAGATTATTCACTCCATCAGGGCAGGGATTTTTGTCTACAGTATACGTTTCCTGGCATATTCCAGGGTTCACCTCAGTGCCTGGTACACAGTAGGTGTTCAGTAAATACCAAATCATCTGAATACATCCCCACCTGATACCAGTTCCCTGCGTGGATACTCACGTCTACCACGCTGGTCTGGCTCACACCTGCGGCTGGAAACTGGGAGCTAATGTGGGCCCCTGCAGATGGGGCCCTGGCCCCGGACACTGTCTCCACCATTTGCAGCACACAGAGCAAACTCAGGACCCAGGATACATTCAGCAGTCCTCCGGCCATCAGCCCCCAAGGGGCCCGGCCCTCACCCGATGCTTCCCCTTCCGTAAGTGTTTCAGTTCCAAACAGCTGGCACCTCCAGAGGCCTGCTGGGTAGGAGTGAGAAAGTGACAGTGTCACGGAAGACCAGACCATAGGACCCCACAGGAGGGGCCTGAAGACTGCCTCTCCCATCCCCCTCCAAAGGCCGGGGGCGGGGCGGGGGAGGGAATGTGTGCAGAAGCCACATTCTGGATGGGCCTGACTCATCTAGCAGGCAGAGTACATAGCCCTTCCTCCTGAGCCCCCAGTAGTGTTTCCATGGAAACCCAGGGCAATAACTGCCTCTGATGGGGAAATCAAGGCCCAGGGGCAAATGAATTGCTCAAAGTCACCCAGCCCGTTAGCAGCAGAGCTCGGCTGGACTTTAGCATCTGTCTTTTCCCTCAACACTAGGGAAAAACCAGCTTAATTTTTCTTCCAAAGAAATTAAACTGGAAAGGGGAAAAAGAAAAAAAGAAAGTCCCTGGCACACTAGTTTTCTTCTTTTGGTTCTTCCACGTGTTGCTAATGAGACTGTTTTGCCTTCAAGAAAAACAAAGCCCAGAAAACAACGTTTCTTTTTTTTTGTAAATCTTTGCTCAAAGTTCTGGCGGGGGAGGGGGTGCCTGTGGGAAGGAAAAGGGAGCAGAAGGGCCTGTCTCAGCACTCTTTCCTCACCTGTTGACAGGCTCTTCCCTTCCGCAGTTCTCTGTAACCGCACTTGGCACTGACTTGGAGCCGACACTCCAGGTCTGCAATACAGGCTTAGCCACTGGGGCGCTATGCGGCCTTAGGGCGGTCACTCCACGTCTCTGAGCCTCTGAGTCTTCATCCGTAAAATGAAGACAAACGCGGGCGCGTCAGAGCAAACGATAAGGGTTCATTTAACAAGGGCTCACGCCCTCAGGTGTTCCCAACTTAAGGATCAACACGAGTCTCCACTCTATTGGCAGCCGATTTCTCGTGCTCGCTCACAAGGGAGCATTTATTGAGCGCGGCTGTGCGCTTCTCCGAGGCTAGACTTTCAGATGCTCGGAAGATCTGCAGACCTGATAAGGAGCAGCAGAGGCAGGAAATTGGGGTTACGATCACTTCTGCGGCTGCACTTTCTAGGTGCGAGACCCCGGGAACGTCCAAGTGCTCCGTTTCCCAATCCTGGCGGATGCTGAGCAGATGAACTCCGGGTGCGTGATCCTCCCGCCGCGCCCAGGCGGGCGGGGAGGCTCCTCTTACCTCCGGCCGGGCCTCGGACCCGCAAACTCCGCACCTCGACCCCGCCGGGCTTCGCGGCCTTTCCAGCCTCCGCCCGCCAGCCCGCGCCGCCCGACCTTCTGCCCCAGACTTCTAGGACTCTCTCTCCCCTCCGCCAGCCGCATCCGGGTCTGGTCCCCGGGGTTGCCCCAGGCTGGGCCCCGGCTCTCCCCGCGCCGGCCACGCCCCTCATACAACCCCGCCCAGAGGAAACGCCCCCAAGGGCTCGCCCCTTCCCTTAAAGGCACAGGCGCCCTGCGCGGTCCCGAGGGTCTTCCCCACTCCCCTTCCTGTTCTCAGTCACCTGCAGGTCGGTTCTGCTTTCGCTGCTAAAACAGAAGCTGAGATGAAACCTCGTGCATATAAACCATAGGAGGCCGGAGAGGAACTTTTATACGGTGAAACTAGGGGGTTTTCTTCCCAAGGGAGGGGTGGTCGAGTCGGCGTCAAAATTATTCTGGTAATCAATGGTGATAAGTATCTGAGAAGGTACCAGGTTGGTAAGATTCCCTGGAGAAGGGAATGGCAACCCACTCCAGTATTCTTGCCTGGAGACTCCCATGGACAGAGGACCCTAGTGGGCTAGAGTCCATGGGATCGCAGAGTCGGACACAACTGAGCAACTGACACTTTCACTTCGTGAACGCTCTGCCTTGCACACACACACACACTCTGGCTGCCCTGCTTGAAATGCCTGTTTGTGAGATCTCCTAATTGGGTTCAGCGTTTCCATCTAGTAGGCTGGTCTTTAAAAGAAGAACATGGCAGGGAATTCCCCTGTGGTCCAGCGGTTAAGACTTTGCCCTTCCACTGCAGGGGTCACCGGTTCCATTCCTGGGTGGTAAACTAAGATCCTCGCACTAAGGGCCAAAAAAACTAAGGGCCAAAAAAGACGACGACGACGACGAATATGGCAAATAGGTCAAAACAGGTGACCGGTCTGCTCGCCCTGGAAGATCTAGTTCCTCCTCCCCAGTTTCCCAGCCTCCTTTCCTTTTGTTGCTGCTGCTAAGCTGCTAAGTCACTTCAGTCGTGTCCGACTCTGTGTGACCCCATAGACCGCAGCCCACCAGGCTCCCCGGTCCCTGGGATTCTCCAGGCAAGAACACTGGAGTGGGTTGTCATTCCCTTCTCCAGGGGATCCTCCTGATCCAGGGATGCAACCCTCTTCTCCTGCACTGCAGACAGATTCTTTACCATCTGGGTCACCAGGGAAGCCCCTGGAGTAGGGTAGGGCACCGAAAGAGGGATCTGGGGGTTTCCTCCTCCAACAGCCTCCACCACCACAGGTTGCACACATCTCATCTCACCACCTCCCTCTCTCCAAGTCTGTCCTGTCTCCTCACCACCTTGAGGACCGAGGCCCACCACTGAGCCCAGCGATCGATCGAAGCCCTTTACCATCTAGCCCGAGCTCCCCTTGCTGATTTCATCTTTTATCCCCACCTCCACCCTCTCCTGCTCTAGCCAGGGAAGTAGGGGACTTAACAGTTGGCCACACCTCTGCTCCTTCAGAGCCGCCTGCCTGGGTTGCCAGCCCTTCCCTTGTCTCCCTGACAGACTCCTCCTTAGATGCTAGACCCTGCTCAAGGGCCACCACCTCTGGGTGGTCTTTCACTCTCCTCCCTGCCCACCCCTCCCACCACCCTCGCGTTCCTTGCCTTCAGAGCACTCTAGCTCCCCACCCTAGAGAGGATGACATTGCGGTCTAGAGCATATCTTTGGAATCTCGGCCCGTAGATAATAGTGATTTACAGAGTACAGTTGCCTAGGTGACAGTGTCCTTATGCTTGTCCCATTTAATAGCCCTGTGGATAGGGACAGAGTAAGGGGCAAAGTAGGTGACTAAATAGTTACTCCACTAGGGGATTGTAAGTAAAGAAAAAAGTATTGGAGACCCCTGGAAATTAACAATCACTCAAGAATGCAGGCTTGCTTAGCCACAAAACCCAACAGTTTGTTTAGCAACAGAACCATGAGTCATGGCCCCAAACAATAAAACAATGGTGGCCTGAGCCCCATATCCTGCCAGGTGAGCTCAGAAAGTTAATGACCCCTAGGACATGCTCTCTGCACACCTAAAACAAACAGTAATTTATGGAAAGGTGACATTTCAAAGTGAAAGGCCATCATTGTATTGAGACCTAAAATAATTTTTCCATAGTGCGGTAAGAGTCCTCCAGGTAGGGCGAGAAAACTCTCCTGCCCAACCTGGAGGAGGAGCTGATGATGGAAACATGATGTCTACTCAAGAATGAAGAAGGTGGTGGTCTTTTCCCCCCTTCCCACTTTTGATTATAAAACTGTAGCCCTAAGTTCTTGGGGGTGCAGCACCCTCTCAGCTGCCTGAAAAAATCACCTCTTACCTATCACTTTGCCTCTCGCTGAATTCTTTCTATGCTGAGACATAAAGGAGCCCCCTGGAAATTCCACCTAGTGGTTTTACTGTGGGGTGAGGGCTACAGAGATCCCCATCTCGCAGATGAGGGAAATCGAGGTTCAAGGAGATGAAGCAACCCGTCCCCAAGGCACCCAACAGGAAGTGGCCAAGCTTTGCACCTAGGTCTGAGTGACCCCAGGTGAGTCCCCTTCACCACTACAAACTAAATGTCCTGTATCACTCTGCAGTAAGGCTAGATCTATCTGACATTCAGCAGCTGTATTCAGAAGGCCCAGGGCCTGTGTGGTGTCAACTGAAAAAAAACACAACCTTGGCATCTCGGTTTTATTGGGACCTTACTGAGGACGATAGCCAGACAGATAGCCCCTCACATAGTTCTGAGGAACTGCTCCAAAGAGGTGGTAGTCAAGCATACATCTTGGTGAAAGTTTATTGTTAATGACAGAAATATAGACATCTCAAGTTAATGATTTTAGTGCTTTTCTATGGATGCGAAGCTGCAAAAATCTGGGGTCATTGAAATCTTCCCTTAGTTATGCATCTTAGCTTTCTGGGGGCCATATATCCAAACCCCAGAATGCTCTTTCAACCCTAAATGCTCCGTAGGGTACACTGCAGTGGGTCGTGATTGAACCCTTTGCAGAACTGGAAGATGAGCCAGAGTCTGTTCTTTTTATCGACAGTGGCAGTGTCAGGAACAAAGCAAATGTTTGGGGAAAGTGTGAGCAGAATAGGCTCAAAGGGGAACTTAAAAGAGGAAAGAGAGAGAGAATTAGAGCTTCCAGTCTTTACTGAAGAGGCCCAAAGACTTAGAAGGTGCCTTAAGCATACCGGAGTCTCATCTGCAACCAATACAAGTTCCCTCTTGATCCTAGCAGCCCTGGGCAGAGTTGTACGACACCTACTTGAACTCCCCCAGGGACAGGGTGCTCATTACTTCCCATGGCAGCCCAGTAATCGGCAAACAGTACCAACTTCGAGGAAGTGTTTTCATTGCCATTGCCAGGAGTTGGCATGGGCATAACCCTTCTAGAAGCGGACTTGCCCATTGATAAATTTAATCTTGAGAGTCTTGAAAACATATGTGCTTTTGTGCCTCCGTTGCTCCTGGAGCTTTTCTGAAGAGGAGACCAGCGCTCTAAGCCTGGGCATGTTTGCTGTGTCATCTTCATGTTTGTGCAAACATTGAAAATACCCTAAATCTCCATCCGTGGTGGACTAAGGAAACAGTTGATGTATCGCCTGTGAAATACTGTTGTGTGGCCATTTATTTTTATTCATTTATTTAGGTCTCTCTGAGTCTTCACGCTGCACCAGGGCTTTCTCTAGCTGCAGTGCACAGACTTCTCGCTGGGGTGGCTTCTCGTTTCGGAGCGCGGGCTTTAGGCACGTGGGCTTCAGCAGTTGCAGCACAGGGGCTCGTCAGCTGTGGCTTGTGGGCCCTGCAACCCACTGGCTCAGTAGTTGTGGTGCACAGGCTTACCTGCTCCGAGGCGTGTGGAATCTTCCCGGCCAAGGGATGGAACCCATGTTCTCTGCATTGGCAAGTGGATTCTTATCCACTGTACCCCCCAGGGTAGTCCCTGAGGTGGTTTTTCTCCTTTTCCTCCTCTGCTTCCTTCAGAGAGATGAAATCTGCTTTTCTAGATCATGCATATCTTAGAAGTTTTTCTTCTAAGGAGAGTGTCTTTTAAACTCGTGGAAGCAGTTTAGATCGCTATGTGGTATCTGGAAGTCAGGAGAACTCTGAACTAATTGAGGGGAGAAGGGATGAGGCCAGAGATCAAGCCACCCCTAGCTCCTTGATTTCTCCTTGGCTCCTCCCCAGCATCGTACTACAGAACTCCCTCCTGTTCCTGGAGAACATCCAGTTAATCGCCACCAAGATATCCCAGATATATTCTGCTTCATCTCTCTATGGAGGCTTATAACATTTTTGCTTGCTTGCTCAGTTTTTTTTTTAATATATTTATTTTAATTGGAGGCTAATTACTTTACAATATTGTATTGGTTTTGCCATACATCAACATGAATCCGCCACGGGTGTACACGTGTTCCCAATCCTGAACTCCCCTCCCACCTCCCTCCCCATACCATGCCTCTGGGTCATCCCAGTGCACCAGCCCCGAGCATCCTGTATGCTTGCTTAGTTTTTAAAAATGTTTTATTGTGGACCGTGTTATACTTGCAAAATGAGGCAAAACTTGTTTACAGTTTGTTGTCTGAAATAAAAATGCACAACATAAATGCTGTGTTAGGTTTTATAGGGTTAAGTCCTCACTGAGGACTGTAGCCAGAGAGAGAGCCTCTCAGATAGCTCTGAGGAACTGCTCCAAAGAATTGGGAGGACTCAGAATATATATAAACTCTGTTGTTGTTCAGTGGCTAAGTCGTGTCTGACTCTTTGCGACCTCATGGACTGCAGCAGGCCAGGGTTCCCTATCCTTTACTATCTCCCGGGGTTTGCTCAAACTCATGTCCAAGTCAGTGATGCCATCCAACCATCTTATCCTCTACCACCCCCTTCTCTTCCTGCCCTTAATCTTTCCTAGCATCAGGGTCTTTTCCAATGAGTCGGCTCTTCATATCAGGTGGCCAAAGTACTAGAGCTTCAGCATCAGTCCTTCCAAAGAATATTCAGGGTTAATTTCCTTTAGGATTGACTGGTTTGATCTCTTTGCTGTCCAAGGGACTCTCAAGAGTCTTCTCCAATACCATAGTTTGAAAGAATCAATTCTTCAGCACTCAGCTTTCTTTATGGTCCAATTCTCACATCCACACATGACTACTGGAGAAACCATAGCTTCGACCAAATGGATCTTTGTTGACCAAGTGATATCTCTGCTTTTTAATATGCTGCTTAGGTTTGTCATAGTTTTCTTCTAAGGAGCAAGCGTCTTTTAATTTCATGACAAACAATCACCATCCTCAGAGATGATGATTTTTGGAGCCCAAGAAAGTAAAAATCTGTCACTGTTTCTACTTTTTTCCCATCTATTCACCACGAAGTGATGGGACCAGATGCCATGATCTTAGTTTTTTGAACGTTGGGTTTTAAGCCAGTTTTTTTTTTTTTTTTTCACTCTCACCCCCATCGACAAGCTCTTTAGTCCCTCTTCACTTTCTGCCATTAGAGTGGTATCATCTGCCTATTTGAGGTTGTTGATATTTCTCCCGGCAGTCTTGATTCCAACTTGTGATTCATCCAGCGTGGCATTTCACATGATGCATTCTTTGTATCAGCTAAATAAGCAGGGTGACAATATAAGCCTTGACATACTCTTTTCCTAATTTTGAACCAGTCTATTGTTCCTTGTTGGGTTCTAAATGTTGCTTCTTGACCTGCACACAGGTTTCTCAGGAGACAAGTAAGGTGGGGGCTGAGAAATACAAGTAGTCAAGCATTCATCTTGATAAAAGATTACTGAGAATCACTAAAAGCAGACATCTCAAGTTAATGATTTTAGTGCTTTTCTATGGGTGAGAAGACACAAGAATCTGAGGTCATCGAAATTCTTCCCTAGATATGCATCCATCTCGACCTTGTAGGGGCCATCTATCCAAAAGCACAGAGCGCTCCCTCCTGTCTGTCTGCATCCTGAATTTCCCTCAGGGCACACTGAAGGTGGCCACTGCAGAGGCTGAGGACGGGATCCTTGTAGAACCGGAATGGCGGCACCATTCTTTCTTAACAAGTTTAAAAATAATGAAATGAACAATGCCCTCCATTCAAGTTAAAAAAACAGAACTATCGGTAACCTTGAAAGTGACGTGGAAGTGTTAGTAGTTCGGTTGTGTCCAACTCTTTGTGACCCATGAACTGTAGCTTGCCAGGCTTCTCTGTCCATGGGCTTTCCCAGGCAAGAATACTGGAATGGATTGTCATTTCCTTTTCCGGGGTCCATCTCCTTTTCCAGGGGATCTTCCCGAAGCAGGATTGAACGTAGGTCTCCTGCATTTGCAGGCAGATTCTTTACCACCAGGGAAGCCTCTTCCCTGAAAAGCCGCCAGGGAAGCCCTAGGAGTCCCTGAAATCACCATCAAACTGCTGATTGTAAATCATTCCATCACTATATGTGTAAAACTTGCTTTTGTTCTATAAACATATATATTCACATATATTATGTATATATGTATCCTCTATAAGATAGTATCTATATATAATACCTATAATATATACATTATATTATATAATATATAAAATGTTATAATGTATGGTATATATTATATATACTATATAGCTATATAGAATTGATGTATAGAATTATTTTATATACTTTATATATCATATCTATTAATAGATTTATATACCTATTGTATTATATATCTATTTATCTATTTTATATACCTATACATATAGCTTTACCACTGTGTAAGTATTCCTAAGTAGGCTTCCCTTGTAGCTCAGCTGGTAAAGAATCTGCCTGCAATGTGGGAGACCCAGGTTCGATCGTGGATTGGGACAATCCCCTGGAGAAGGGAAAGGCTACCAACTCCAGTATTCTGGCCTGGAGAATTCCATGGACTGTATAGTCCATGGGGTCTCAAAGAGTCAGACATGGCTGAGTGACTTTCACAGGTAAGTATTCCTAAGCAATGACTTGGGCTTCCCTGGTGGCTCAGATGGCAAAGAATCTGCCTGCAATGCAGGAGACCCAGGTTGAATCCCTGGGTCTGAAAGATCCCCTAGAGAAGGGAACACAACCCACTCCAGTATTCTTGCCCGGAGAATCCCACAGACAGAGGAGCCTGGTGGGCTATAGTCCATGGTGTTGCAGTCGGACATGACTGAGCGCGGAGCGGCAGAAGCAATGACTTGTTTAGTTTTGCCTGTTTCTGAATTTTATGTAAATCAAAGAGTACTTTATGTGTTCCTCTGTGACTTGCTTCTTTCTTTCATCATCCTGTTTGTGAGCTTCATCCCTGTTGTCTCTGTGCTGGCGGCGGTTTGTGCCTTTTCTGTGCTGTGTAATAATTAGTTCATGGCATGACTGCACGGACGTTGATCTCTCCACTTTTTTCTGTTGATGAATATATGTGTTGTTGCCAGGTTTTTGCTACCAATGACATCTTTATTACATTTCTTCTGGTGCATTTATAAAATAGTTTTTCTAGGGTATTGTTTTGGTCAGTGTTCAATCAGAGAAACAACCAGTAGGAGATACAAGTTTAAGAGATTTATCACAGAAATGTAAGAGTTGATCATCACTAGTTTAAAATATATTTTTTTGTATCAAGAAATGAATTTCCACGACTGGGGGTGGCTAGGCAAGCTCGAAATTCACAGGGTGCCTGGCTGGAAATTCTGGGGCACCAGCCAACCACAGCGGCAACTGCTTCTTCCCGGAAGCCTCAGCTCTGCATTTAAGGCCTTCCAACCAATTGGGCTGGGCTTCCCAGGTGGCACTAGTGGTAAAGAATCCACCTGCCAATGCAGGCAGCACCGGTTTGATCCCTGGGTCAGGAAGATTCCCTGGAGAAGGGAATGATCACCCACTCCAGTATTCTTGCCTGGAGAATCCCATGGACAGAGGAGCCTGGCAGGCTGCAGTCCATGGGGTCACACGAGTCGGACACAACTTAGCGACGAAACCACCAACCAAACAGTTGGATCAGACCCACCCAGAAAATCCAGAATAGCCTCCCTTACATATAGTCAACTGATTACAACTTTAATCACATCTATAAAGTCCTTTCACAGCAACACCCAGCTTAGTGCTTATTCAATAACAGGGGACTGTAGCCCAGCCAGGTTGACACCTAACACTGACCTTCACATTTATAAGGAAGAGTAGTAAGTGTGCATCTTTATACACAATATCCTGTCATTTGTTACAAGTGTCTTCCCTTTCTTATTGGAAGGACAGAAAAGCTTGTTAAAGTCTGAAAATCAATAAAATAATGAACACTGTTCTCTATCTCCTTCTAAGGACCCACTGCAGACTCTATGAAAATACACTCATAGAGGAATTCTAACTTGGATTTCATTCCACTTTTGTAAAAAGTAGCTCATATTATTGATGTTGTTTTGCAACTTGTGTTTTTTAAAAAAACTACTACTACTTCGTGGGAACCCCTCATGCTGGTGCATTTAAGTCTCAAATCAGTCACTGTGGGGAATTCTCTGAAGGTCCAGTGGCTGGCTAGGACTCAGTGCTCTCAATGCCGGGGCCTGAGTTCAGTCCTTGGTTGGGGAGCTAGGATCCTGCAAGTCTTGCAGTGTGGCCAAAAAAATATAATCATTTGTTATAATAGATGCTTGATATTCTGTGGGATAAGGGAAGTTGCCATAACTTTGCAAACTTTCCCACACAGGTGGGTACTTGCTTTGCTTCTGGGTTTTGCTCCCGGCAAACAGTGCTCTGTCCACATCCTTGAAGACGTACTTTAAGGCGCAGGTGCTTTCGTTTCTGTGGGACAGAATCCCGAAGTGGAAGGCAGATTAGCAGGTGTGCAGATCTTAAATGTCAACAGCTACAGCGACTCCCTTCTATAAAGAGCGGTAGCAAGTCACACTCCCACAGCAAGGTCCCATCAGGGAGTACCCATTTTCCTGCTTTCTCACCAGTGCTGATTTTTAACAACTGGGTTAACTCTTGAGTAAAAAAAAAAAATACTTTCTCATCATTGGTGTGATTTGTACTTTTCCCTGTTGGCAAAGTTGACAAGTTATCATCGGCTTAGTAACTATCTGCATTTTCTTTTCCGTGAACTGTTTGCTCATATTCTTTGAGTATTTTTCTATGGTGCCTAGGCCACTATGGGCTTCCCTGATAGCTCAATTGGTAAAGAATCCACCTGCAATGCAGGAGACCCTGGTTCAATTCCTGGGTCAGGAAGATCCCCTGGAGGATGGATAGGCTACCCACTCCAGTATTCTTGGGCTTCCCTTGTGGTTCAGCTGGTAAAAAAAAAATCCGCCTGCAATGCGGGAGATCTGGGTTCGATCCTTGGGTTGGGTCACCTGGAGAAGGGAACGGCTACCCACTCCAGTATTCTGGCCTGGAGAATTCCATGGACCATATAGTCCATGGGGTCGCCACTGTGTCATTAACAAAATTGTTAGATCAGTGTTGGTTGTACTCTGAACACTAAAGCAGTTCCCATCTGGGGACCCCTGTATGCAGTGGGTAAGAATTAGGTCTTTGTATCAGCGAGATCTGGGACTCTGCTCACTTGAGTTTGTTCCTGGGGGACGTTACCTCTCTTCTTGGACTCCGTTTTATTTATTTTTTGTCTTTAAAACGAGGTTCTAAGGGTTTCCTGGATCTCTTAGTGTTATTGTGAAGATTTAAGGAGAAAAGGTGTGTCATGTGCCTGGCAAGTGGATGTCAGGTGTTGTTACCAGGGGTTAAGTCTAGGGAACACGACTTGCTCGGTGGTCACATGCAGACACCTGCGGTGCCTGGTCAGCAGTGGCCACAGGCGGTCATATGGCCCATTGGGAGGATCAAAGGCCATGTCCTGGGACAATGCTGTCACAGCAGAAGGGCCTGCTTCATGTTCACTGGGTCATCCCTGGGTGCTCTCTGCCCAGGAGCTCTGTTCTCTTAAATGATGTGAACTTCAAAAACTGGCTGGAACAGGGTAGCCTTTAGATAGGGGCCCTGGTAGGGTGGGGGGAAGGGGAGCGCACAGGCCAAGATCCTGAGGACGTTAAGGTCTGCCCCTTTGCCTGGGGCCCCAAGTCAGCTGAGGGATGCAGGGAGTGGCTTTGGAGGGTGGGATGGGAGAGGCTTCCATGTCTTCTGGGCTTCTATAGTGCCTGGCACTGCACACAGCCCTCTCAACAAGCCCATATGGTGCAAAATGATTATGATACCCTCTTTACTGGAGCTCAGAGAGGTGAGGTCACTTCCCCAAGATCACACAGCCAGCAAATGATGGAGTTGGGATTTGAACCCAAGTCTGTCTGAACCCACAACGCCATGCTCCTTCCTACCCATTACCCCTCAGTGTCTGGCTAATGAGAGAGGGAACTGCCCTTGCTTTCAGAGGGTCAGTCCACAGAGAGCACACAGACCACATGCCAATGGGAAGTGTCACCCAGAATTCTCCATGGACAAGCAGTGTGCTTAGAAGGCATTAATGCTGAGAGGTAACCTTTACTGAGTGACAGTCTCAGGTGCTGTGCAAGGGTCTTATTTAATCCCCTGCAGCGCTACGAAGTGGTAGGTCCTATTCTTGGCCCCTTTATAGAGATTAACAAACTGAGGCACGGAATGAGCCATCGCTTTGGACAAGGATCCCCAGGGAATAAGGGTTGGCGTGGGGACACAGGTCGAAGTCTGCCTTTGTATCACTTTTCTGAGGACAGCAGGAAATGGTATTAATCGGAAAAAGTTGGGAATTGGTGGATTGCGCCCTCTGGTGGCAGCCTTGATAGGCAGCGTCTATAGAGCCGTGGAAAGTGAAAGTGAAGTCGCTCAGTCGTGTCCGACTCTTTGCGACCCCATAGACTGTAGCCTACTAGGCTCCTCTGTCCATGGGATTTTCCAAGCAATAGTACTGGAGTGGATTGCCATTTCCTTCTCCAATAGAGCCGTGGAACTGAACTCAAATCCCTATTTGGACATTTCCTCACGTGACCTGGGGCGTCCCTGGTGGCTCACACAGAAAGTGAAGAAGTGAAGTGAAGTTGCTCTGTCGTGTCCAACTCTTTGCGACCCCATGGGCTGTAGCCTACCAGGCTCCTCGGTCCATGGGATTTTCCAGGGTACTGGAGTGGGTTGCCATATCCGCTTGCAATGTGGGAGACCTGGTTTTGATCCCTGGGTTGGAAAGATACCCAGGAGGAGGGCATGGCAACCCACTCCAGTATTTATCCCTGGCTTGGATACAAGGACCATCCCATTACCTCCAGTCACCCTCTCCCCTCCTTCACGGGCCACCTTTCTATTTTTCCAAGACCATAACAGCCAGGACGTGTCAGAGCAGCCTGACAAGTCAGCCTCCCCCATCTGGCTGTGACCACATACCACGTCTTGGTTAATCTCCCCCAAACCCTGCCTTTCTCATGCCCTTCACTTCCCAGCTCAAAAAGCATACACGGCTCCCCATAACTCCCCAAATTCACTGCCCACCATCTACCGTCAACCTATCCTTTTGAACTACCTCTTGTTCTCACCCTCCGCTCACAGCAAGTCCATAAGGCACACGGTCTCAGAAGTGCTGAGCTCTGAGCCAGGCTGGGGGCAGGGAGAAAGCTGAAGATAGGGCTTGTCGTCAGATCCAGCCAAGCTGCTTTACTGTCTGCCCCAGCCTTGTTCAGGCTGTACCCACCGCTGAGAAAGCTGTCTTTTCTCTTTGATTCTAAATGTCACTATCTGAAGTTAGAAACAGCAGAAACCAGCTGCAGGAAACCAGAGTGTGATCAATATAACCTACCACTGCTTAAAGATGTGGATGCAGACTTTGAGACATGCATAGACGTTGGGTATAGACACATAGATATAGAAAGGCATAAGGATAGACAAATGGACACGGTTGTAGACATATAAATAGGCACACACCTATTATGATCCCACCAGCAGTCTGCAAGAATGTCTTCACATCCTTTCCAACGTGTTATTGTCTTTTTTCTTTTTAAAATTATAGCTACCCTCACTAATGTGAAGTGGTATTTCATTGTGATTTTGATTTGCATTTCTGTAATGACTAATGGGTCTTCCCTGACGGCTCAGACAGTGAAGAATCCACCTGCAATGCTCAAGACCTGGGATCGATCCCTGGGTGGGGGAGATCCCCTGGAGAAGGAAACAGCTACCCACTCCAGTATTCTTGCCTGGAGAATTCCATGGACGGAGGATGTTGAGCATCTTATCATGTACTTATTGGGCATTTGTATATCTTCTTTGGAGAAATGTCCATTCAAGTCCCCTGCCCACCTTTTAATTGGGTTTTTGTATTTTTGTGATTGAATTGTAGAAGTTCTTTATATGTTCTGGATTTTAAACCCTTATTAGATGTAGTATTTGCAAATATTTTCTCCCATCCTGTGGGTTGTCTTTTTACTCTCTTAATGGTATCCTTTGAGGCACAAAGGTTTTTAATCTTAATGAAGTCTAATTATCTATTTCTTCTGTTGTCTAAGCTTTTGGTGTCACATGTAAGAAACCATTGCCAAATCTAAGGACAGGCAGATTTCCCTCTAGGCTTCCTTCTAACAGCTTTATAGTTTTAGCTCTTAAAATTTATCCACTTTGAGTTAATTTTTGTATATGACATAAGGAAGAGGTGCTTATCAGCACCATTTGTTGAAGAGAACGTTTTTTTCTTCATTGAATAATCTTGGCACCCTTGTTGAAAACCAACTGACAATAGAGGTAAGACTTTATTCCTGGGATTTCAACTCTATTCTATTGGTCTACATGTCTGTTCTTCTGAAAATACCACCCTGTTTTAATTACTTTCACTTTGAACCAAGCTTTGAAATCTGGATTCCTTGAAACCCCATATGGATTTCAGGATGAGTTTTTCCATTTCTGTAAAAGAAACACTATTGGGATTTTGATAGGAATTGCATTGAATCTGTAAATGCCATTGGGTAGAATTGTTATCTTAACAACATTAAGTCTCCAAATCTGTGAACATGACTCCATTTATTTTTTTAGAATCCTTTGATTACCATTTTAATGGGGGATTCTTAAAAGTGGTAATGCCTACAGAACTCAAAGACTTGAATCCCTAGTGGTTAAATTTGAGGCCGATGGGAAAGACTCGTTTCTCTGACACAATGTAGAATGCTTTCAGAAATACCACAGGTCAATTCAGTAGGATCTATTCAGTGTCCCTAGCTTGGGGGAAGCCGAATAGAAAGACAAAGGTTGTTTCAGAGCCTCTGGTCCATGATTCCTCCTGTATGTCAACCAGCAGTATGTGAGAATGCCAGCTTGCTGAGACACGCTTTACTGTCTGGATCATAACTCAAAATGAACCTCCCCAGGTGGAGGTTCATGAACTTACCTGGTGGTCCAGTGGTTAAGACGCCACGCTGCCAATGCAGGGAGCTCAGGACTGATCACCAGTCAGGGAGCTAGACCCACATGCTGCAACTAAAAAAAATAAAGAAAGATCCAGCATGCCTCAGCTAAGACCTGGTGGAGCCAAACAACCACCACCACCACCCACAACGAACCTTCCTGCCCTGACTGGAGCACTCCAAACCTTTCAGGACTGGCCTGCCTTCTGCACAGGCTAATTTAATTCTCTCGAAGACCACAAGATGGCAGCAAGAGTGGAGCTGCCAAGAGTTCGGGAGTAGAGGCAAAGATTAGGGAAAGAAAAGGGAGCGATGCCAGGGTGAAGGGGTGAGCAGCACAGGGGGAGTGCCACGGAGGGCGCCCCCTCCACCAGTCACACACATGGATACTGGCTGTGAGCGGGAAGCTGCCCGATGCCCATGGGTGGACATGCTCAAAGTCAAAATAGATACGAAATTGTTAGCACACCAGCATTTTCATATTATACATCTGTAATTGATATAAGATTGTACATCAACTATGCTTCCATTTATAGAAAGAAACAGAAGTTTATGTATGGAAAGATGTGTTGTGGCAAATTTTTCAAAAGCAAAGATCTTTTTCAAAAATGTTCAACAAAAATGAAAGACTAGGACATGAATTGCAGCAATATCTTTTTTGATCCACTTTCTAAAGAAATGAAAATGAAAATTTAAAAATGGGATGTAATTAAACTTAAAAGCTTTTGTACAGCAAAGGAAACCATAAACAAGGCAAATATCATATTGTATCACTTATATGTGGAATCTAAAAAAAAAAAGTGTACCAATGAACTTATTTACAAAACAGAAGTAGAGTCGCGGATGGAGAAAACAAACTTATGGTAACCAGGGGTTAAGTGGGTGGCTAGGGCTAAATTGGGAGATTTAGATTGACATAAACACACTGCCATATATACAATAGGTAACTAATAAGAACTTGCTATATAGCATAGAAAACTCTATTCAATACTCTGTAATGAGCTATATGGGGAAAGAATCTAAAAATAAAAAAAAGAAAAGAGTGAATATATGTATAACTTATTCACTTTGCTGTACACCTGAAATTAACACACATTGTAAATTGACTATCAGTTCAGTTCAGTTGCTCAGTCGTGTCCGACTCTTTGCGACCCCATGAATCGCAGCACGCCAGGCCTCCCTGTCCATCACCAACTCCCGGAGTTCACTCAGACTCACGTCCATCGAGTCAGTGATGCCATCCAGCCATCTCATCCTCTGTCGTCCCCTTCTCCTCCCTGCCCCCAATCCCTCCCAGCATCAGGGTCTTTTCCAATGAGTCAACTCTTCGCATGAGGTGGCCAAAGGACTGGAGTTTCAGCTTTAGCATCATTCTTTCCAAAGAAATCCCAGGGCTGGCCTCCTTCAGAATGGACTGGTTGGATCTCCTTGCAGTCCAAGGGACTCTCAAGAGTCTTCTCCAACACCACAGTTCAAAAGCATCAATTCTTCTGCGCTCAGCCTTCTTCACAGTCCAACTCTCGCATCCATACGTGGCCACAGGCTTCCCACATGGCACTAGTGGTAAAGAATCTGCCTGCCAATGCAGGAGACGTGGGTTTAATCCCTGGGTTGGAAAAATCCCCTGAAGAAGGAAATGGCAACCCATTCCAGTATTCTTGCCTGGAAAAGTCCATGGACAGAGGAGCCTGGCTTGCTATAGTTCATGGGATCACAAAGAGTTCGGACACCTCTGAGTGACTGAGCACATCCACATATGAAATGTATATTTAGGTATACAGTAAGTCCCCTACATAAGAACAAGTTCCATTCTTAGAGTGCATTCATAAGTCCAATTTCTTCAGAAGCCCAAAAAAGTTAGCCTAGGTACTCAGCTAACACAGTGGGTTATATAGTATGGTATTGTAATAGGCTTATAATACTTTTCATGTAAATAATACATAAAAAACAAACAAAAAATAAGAAAACATTTTTAATCTTATGGTACGGTGCCTTGAAAAGTACAGTAATACCAGCTACATCACTGCAGCTTTTCCACGTGTTTCTGGATACCCTGGGCTTGAAATAAAGATACTGTAGTACTGTACTCCTGTAGTCTATACAGTACTGTATACTATTAAAAATTCTGAATACAATTCTGACTCAAGGGCTGAGTCCTTATTGATCAAGTTGACCATCACATCCCATTTCCATGGCCTTAGTCCTTTGTTTAGGCTTGGTCTGTGATCCTGTTTAGAATGCTGGTTAGTGGTTCTGTCCCTCTTCAGAATGATAAAATATGGGTCCATGAGCCCTGAAATTGCTTTAACCATCTTGCCACCATGAAGCAACCCAAATTTGGAACACAGTGCCACAGTGGGAAACAGTAAGAGAAGAAATGAAATTGGATTCTTGATGGCCTCACTGAGACACGGAATGACGCAAACCAGACCATTATTCTACTCTGTTCTTCAAGATGTTGTTGCTTAGTCGCTCAGTCCTATCCGGCTCTTTTGTGACCCCATGGACTGTAGACCACCTGGCTCCTCTGTCCATGGGATTTCCTAGGCAATAATACTGGAGTGGGTTGCCATTTTCTTCTCCAAG